>NC_056741.1:1961777640-1961937942 GCF_019279795.1 Protopterus annectens | reverse complement strand
TATATATATATATGTATATGTGTGTGTATATATATATATATATATATATATATATATATATATATATATGTGTGTGTGTGCACATATGCAGTCCACCTTTCATGGTGGGAATATCAATTATACAAAGGATGTGAGGTATGCAGTAATGTAATAATATCACACAGTCTTGTGAGAAATACATTGAAAGTGTGCTCAGCCCAGGTAGCTTTAGCCAGCCTCACTGGCTGCAACATTGCAAACTGAACAAAACAGTGTTTAACCACCACATGTCATATACCAGCACTATATGCTGTCTTGTCGCACACTAAAACCTACATACAAATATGCACATAACAACCTTCACCAATATATATATGTCCACCCTTCACAAACAGTTGCCATATGTCCCTTGCTCTATGCACATATACAGCTGTTAATATATATGACACATATATATCTCTCTGTATGTGTGCGCCATACACACACAAGGTCCACACAGGACCTCACAGCTGAACTGTTGGGCCTTGCTGCAACATGAACAAGTGTCACATGTGAACACACAGTAACAGAGGGGGTATATATAGCTAAAAATGCTAGATTAGCATACTAGCCTGGTACAGCAGTTGCCAATGCTAAGCTAAAGTTTAATATGACTATCATGCATGTGTTACTCTGTCACAACCATGTTTATATAAATGTTTGCGCTAATCCCCCAAACAACCATTGTCCACACTACTGTACAGAATACAGATAACATGGATCAGATGTTTAACATTTAATGCTGAGCTACATGTTTCAGTTGTGTCCCACTGCACACAGCTACACACTGAATTGTCCTTGGCAGTAGTTAAGCAGGACATCTGTGCATAGATACGTACTGCTGCCACATATGAATGGTTCACATTATGTAAGTACTCTTCAAAAACATCTACTACATGCAAGTAAATGTATATCTGTTTCATATCTTTTCTTTGTATGAGTTGGTATTTATTTTCCGTTTTCCTTTTGCTTTTCTCTCTCCCTATGTCTGTCTCCAATAGAGTGATTGAGTCTGTGGGCAGCAATTACAGCCTGCTTTTATAGGTATTTGCACATGTGCATGTGATGGCCTCTGCACCAATTAGTGGCCACCATTTGCTAATTGCATGCAGCCTGCTGTGTGGTAATTGCAGTTATCACTGTCATAGCAACCCAGTGCTATAAATTGCTAACTCAGGTAGGCATAGCCCTTTCAGCTTTCCAAAATGGGGATCACGCTTGTTTGCTGTGGACATTGTTGTTTAAGTCAGAAGATTGGTATAGTTCTTATATCTGAAGCCAGGGATGTAGCCAGTGATTTGAATGTTGTACTCTGACCTGAATGTTGCTGCTTCCAGTACACACGTCCGTGTAGAATTGTACTCACCCCTCATTTTAATGAATCTTTCTGCTTGCATTCTGTTTGGAACAGTCTGAACACTGTCGTGCTGTGCTGTGTTGTCATTAAAAGAGTTTTTTACTATTACAACGCGTTTGAGTTCGTGTCTTGTGGACTGAAAAGTTTTTCTGTGGATTTAACTAAGTTTTCTTCACATTGGCCTTTACATCACGTTGTGGGACTGCCTTCATTGGATCCTGTGGTATGGAGATTTGTAGTGATTATTATCAAGGCAAGTAGTCTGCATAGCTCCCAACTGTGGACCTGTCCAGATGGTAGCCAGAGGTTAGCCTGTTATTCTTTCTGTGCACCACACCGGTCTTTTCAGCACTGGAACAATGGCATTGTCTCAGTTGGTTGCTGCCAGTACATGGCTACATCCTTTGGTATTTTAGTGTTGTACTCCTACATAAGGGTATGCTTCTGGAACTCCTTCCAAAGCTATTTGCACAGTGTGTAACAGCAGAAAAGCTGATATGCCTGTGTGTTTCTGCCTCTGCCAGGCCTCTCAAACACTCAGGTACATAGTTGAACAGACTCAGGGAAAAGTAGGTAAAAGTGAGGTACACCTTTAAAATATTAGAGACATTAAGTTGAGACTTTGAGAGAACCAGAGCATATGGATAATACACCTTTTCTGAAGTACAAGCAGTGTCTAACGCTTACTTATTGTCATTATTCATTTAAGTGTAATTCCCCACCTTTCTGCCTAACGTCAGTACTTTTGAGAGGGATTCAGAGGGACACAGCTAAAATTTGTTTCAAAATCCGGGACATCCCTGAAAATTTAGTCACAGTTCTGAAGTATGGCCTCTGCCCTAATCAGATATGCCAGTGTTAGTGTCCTGCTACGATACTGTGTGGGGGTTGTAAAGTGCTGCTGTAACATTATTTCCTGTTAGAATGGTGGGTTCTCTTATCACAGTCATATAATGCAATTCCACAACAACTGCTGGTAAAGATCCACAGAAGGTTTGTGTTGTGGCATTTCTATTTTTCCTTTACTTTCGCTCATTCTGATGCATGATGTATTTATTTCAGCACCAACTTGTTGTATGTCTACCGTGGCATAGTGGTACTTCATGCAGTCTAGTGTGTACAAGGTCTGGGGTTCGAGTCTGACAGAGGTGTTTTATTTTGCTGCTGAGCAGAACAAGGGCCCTGACATACAGAGTGACTAAGGCACTTTTAAGCAGTTGTAAGCGGGTTTGCACAATGCTTAACAATGCTTAGCTAAGCACACACAAGCGCACTCAGGTGCACACTCGCTCCAACCTACTAACTACTGCTTAATAGTGCTTACTCCCGCTAACTCCCGCGCTCATTTCTTTGAAAGAAAAGAAAATGGGGAGATGGGAAAGTGGTGAAAAAGGGGCACAAAGAGGGAAAGACAGTAGGGAAAACAGCTTGGGATGTGCAGGACGGGTATAGGGAAGGTCCATAGCTGCCCATTTCTTTAACAGCAACAGCTGTGCATATGCAATAAATTTGGAGGGAAATATGAAACCTTCAACCCCTGTGAGAGGGGTGTGGACAACAAAGTATGTTGTACTGCCAATTATCAGTTTGTGTCCAGCGGACTTGTGTGCAAAATGGGCAGCTATGTATGGGGCGTAATGTGTTTTTGTGTTTTTTTTTTTTTTTTTTTTTGGGGAGCAGATTGCCCTTATTTATTTATTTTTTTTCAGGTGAGAGTGGAATGTGGAGTAGGGGAAGTAGGTATATTTGGTGAGGTAGGTTGGGGAGGTAAACAGACAAGACAAACAAGATGCATACAGGGGCAGAATATGACACGTGGTGGGTGAACACCATTGACTGGGAAGGATGTTTGAAAATCACAACCCCAAGAGCCCACAGATGGCAACAGTGGAACTGAGATCCCCACCCATGGGCAGTCACCACTGCACTTTCACAAACCAGAGAGTGGCTGTGATGGGGGCTGCATATGAGGGGCAGGCTCACCCATGAGTCATGCCACTCGTGCCTCAAGCTGGCGTAGAGGATCAGCGACAGAATGCTTGATCTCCCTACGCACCACAGCCCGGACCGTTAGGAGGGTGATAGGTGGCCCTCCTCCACCCATGCTTGCATGGGGGAATGAGCCCCATCCCCTGCAGCGCTTCCACCCGAAGGTGGCACAGGGCCAGTGGAGAAGGAGGTCCCAGGCTGGGCACCGGACCTGCTGGTGCCAGGTGCCATCGCCAGGTGAGGTGGGACAGGTGGGTCTGCTGGGACCGGCCTTCCCATACGTTCTATGTTTAGGAGGAATTAATGAAAATATGGGTTAATAACCATCAACAGCATTCCCAATTAGTTAAAACAGCATGCAGAAGTATTCCCATTAACCCAGCACACCAGAGTTCCAACAGTTGAACAGCAAGCATGACACATGCATATATAGAACAGTGGACATTACAACAGCAAGCAGGTTTAATTGATGGCAACAGGCCACCAGTATTGTGGTATTTGAACAGGGCACATGCATCGAAATAAATGCAGATATTTATAAGTCAGTAGGACATATGTCCCAACAAATGTTTTGAGATTAGACATACCCATTGAGGTGGGGAATTGCATTTTTTATGCACATACAGTAGGATGGAAAATGATAGCTCCATTAACTTGTATATCCTTCTAGTTTACACTACATTCCTATTAACTGCAGTTATGTTCCCTACATGTATTACACTACCCAATTGTCCTTAAATTGTGAAATGGGTTTTGCTAGATCTTTATATACATGGGCTATATCTGACATACAAACTGTCCGGGATGCAGATGTTACTGCTACATATTTTGTGAGTTGCTCAGACACACTACTGCTGAGATGGTACACTGACAGCTCTACTTTCCTATACTTCTCCAGATATGTTTAGGTGAAATTATCAGTTGTATGTTGACAGCTCCCTATATTTCTGCCAGCACAATGACCTTTCTGGGGAACACAATACCAATCTACTCATGTGCCAGATTAACCTGTACATGCTGGGCATGAACCAACAGTTGAGGACTGTAAATATGCTTAAAAGCTACTGGCACTCCCTTCATCCACTTTATATGGGCCTACCCAACTGTGTGTTAACAGCGCTTAATACAGCAGTACTGTTTCTATAATGCAAGAGTACAACAACATATCAAAGAAAATGACAGACACACTCCAGAAATTTACACTTTTCTAGAGGCTCTCTCATTTATTTTACATAACAGCACAAGCAGAATAATTACTAACCTGCCTGGTGGCGCAGCCTTAGCAGCCTATCTGCATAGGCTTGCTGATTTGCAGCAAGGACACCTGCAGCTATGAAGTAAATGAAGTGATATTGAGACATACCTATCCATAGTATACACTAGAATAGCAATTCTTACATACTTAATTCCATGGCTACTTACTCAGTAGTGGGGCATTTTCCATCAAACGGGCCTCCTGGATCCACTGGTCCAGTTGATCTGCCTTGCGTCTCTTCAGGTCTGCGTGGTGGTGTCTGACCTGCTCACCAGTCCGAGGGACACCTGTGGCACTGGAGGTCATGAGCTAGATGGTCCCGGGCTTCCGCTTTGTACTGGGTGCCCTGGTACTGGCCCCGCAGGAGTCTAGCCTCATGATTATGGACAAGGAGCCAAACCATTACTTTTGACTCCTCAATGCCCCAACGTTGTGCTCGAAAACAAGAGCCCTCTCCAGCACTGGCCATTGCTGCCTGCAGATGGGAGCTACAACCAGTTATGGCAAGTATTCCTACTTATGCAGCTTAAATATGCATCATTTCCCGCACTTATTTGTGATTGGCCAGTTTTGAAAACTCAGCTGAAGGCACACCTGCTTAGCAATGGGTAAACTTCCATTAATATGTATGTGTGTTGAAAGTGCATGCTTATGAAAAGCTATCATGGCTTAGTGGCTCAGTACTGTGATTATGGTGCACAGTATCCTGGGCTCGAGGCCTGTCATTGCTTTTTATTTTACTACTGGCCAGACCGGCTAGGAGGTGTGGCTGTGTTTTACCGACTTTGTTCAACTTTGCCCAACATTGCTCGATGTTGCTCTGCATTGCTCTTCATTGCCCGACGTTGTGCTAGTTGGCGCGGTGCACAGCTATGCACAAACATGTTCTGTTTACGCGATGCACAGCTACACGCAAAACCATTGCGCTAGTTAGTGCAGTGCTCAGCTATGAGCAATTACATTTAAATATGCTTAATGATGGTAAACTTTGCTTAGCAGTGCTTCACATTGCTTAAGATACGTTACTTATGCATCCATCAGTATGCATAACCATTTCACCTGTAAATAAATATATATATATATATATATATATATATATATATATATATATATATATATATATAAATGATAAATGTCAGGAATTATTTTTATATACAAATTTCCAACAGAAAATAGAAAGTGGAGTGGTGGGACTTGAACCGGGAATGCCTCCTCTTTGTGCGAAGGCTCTACCACTACGCTATCGCTATTTTGCTTAATTTGCATACGAGTTTCTTATTATCCTCTTTGATGTCTAAACTGCTAACTGTAGCTAAGCAATGGGCAAACCCGAGCAAATACAGGCAGTTATATCGGGAATAATAAAAAAAATAAGATATTTACATTTTATAATTGTACAGGGGTTTAGAATGTGGGGGAGTGTAGTGTTGGGTATGTACACATTTGAGCGGACTCGCTCATGTAAGTTGACATTTCCCGATTGAGAGACTTGCAGGGGCGTGGATGTTTGGACTGCTTGGCATTCCGACATGCCCCTTGCACTCGTGCACACTCCGTGTTAGCCTTAGAGTTGCAGTGTGCCCTCATTAATATTCATGGCGCTCTGCCATCTTACTCTTAGACTGGCATTTCCGTGTAAGACTAATCTAGTCTTACACGGAGGATTAGTGAATCCTGGGGTATGTCTTTCTTAAATTGTGTATCAATTAATGTTAGTGGACTGAATAATGGTTGTAAAAGGGGTAGCCTACATAAATTTCTAAAGATATTTAAATCCCAGATTATTTTCTTAAAAGAAACACATTTACTACATGAGGATATCGACAGACTTAATGCAAAGTATTTTTCTGTTTTGATTAGTTCTCATAAAAAGAAAAGAAGGGTGGCTAGATTATGGAAAAATTATTTACCAATACCCAAAATCTTAAATACACATAATGATGAAAAGGGAATGTTTTGTTCAGTGACTTTAGAACTTTAAAAAGAAATTACACACATTTGTTAATGTATACTGGAAAGCTGGAATGAAAGTGCAAGCTGTTAAAACATCAATTAGAAGAAATAATTTGAATTTCAAAGGGAAGTATTCTGGCAGGAGATTTTAACTGTATATTACAGCATAGTGATTCTAACACTATTAGTAAAATGAAAAAAAAATGCTTCAGCAAAAGCACTAATAGAACTTGATTTATTTACTATAAAGGAAGTTAATGAATTTTCAGTGTTGGACTCTACACATTTCTCGCACAGACATAGTACACAATCTTGAATAGACAGAATATTTGTATCAACCTTGCCTAATCTATTGGTAATATTTAAGTTAGAACCGTGCCCATTTTCAGACCATAATGTGATTACATTTGAAGTTTTGCTGAATTCCAATAGCATCTCCATTAAAAGATTTCCTGCTTATATAATTAATCTGAAAGAATTTAAAGAATTATTTAATAAAATTCAGTCTTCATGAAATTAATCATACAGGTTAATACCTTAGAAATATTTGTATGGGATTCTTTAACAGCATATTCATTTGGTAAAATAATGTGGTGATATTCTCTGAAAAACAGTGGGATAAGGAACTGGTAGACTTGCAAGAGAAAATTGATAAGTTATGTCCTTTTTGATCATCTAATGTCAACTTGCTAGAGGAAATATATAGAAAATATCTAGAGATTATGTCCTAAAACTAGGATTAATTTAGAAAAGATTAAAATAACCAATTCTATAAATCCTAAATCCATGCATAAATTAGCTACTAGAACAAAATCAGTTAAATTTAATTGCATCAGAGAATTATATTCTAATAGTAAGAAGATTACTAAAATTGAAGATTCTGGATGTATATAGATCACATTTAAATTAAATTAACCGGTATAAACCAACAATGGATACACAAGATGTAATTAGGCTATTTTTAGTGTATTTTTTTATAAATGCCTTGTCAGACGATCAAATGACATTAACTGATAAGCTTATTTCAGTGTCTGAAATCAAAACTCAAAAAGCTTTGAATATTTTGCTGGAAGTATTCTCAATAGTTAAGTCTAGCAAAGGTTCCACCTTCCTGGAAATACACTCGTAGCTCCAATTTTAAAAGCTGACAGATTCAACACAATGCTTTCATATAGGCCAATTTCATTATTAACTATAGATTATAAAATATTCATGACTATATATGCTTTTAGAATAAAACAATTTCTTTCTAATCTGGGAAATGTCAGACTCGCCTTATATTAAATAGAAATAATTACAACAATCTCAAAACGGTAGTAATAGGTTACACTAGTAATACAAAAGAAAAGCTAAACCCAAGTCAGCTTGGATATTATTGCTGCAATTAACTCAGCCTCTCAGTCAGTTATAATTTCTGAAAGTACTAAACAAGGTTGCCCTCTGTCACCATTGCTATTTAATTATGGATGCTTTTGCAAATTATATAAGATCAAATATAGATATCAGTGGTATACAAATAATTTAACCTCCAAAATACAATTTGTTATGATATCCTGTTGACTCTGAATGATTGTAATTCCTCTAAGGTAGTATTTTAATGCAATAGAAGTCTTCCAGAAGAAATCAGGACTTAACTTTTATGATAATACCAGTGAATTGTAATATTACTAAAAAGACAAGTTTTCTAAATGCATTGTAGAAGATGACTTACTTGGGGAAAATTTTAACAGATATTAAAAATACAACAACTCTTGATTATAATTTTAAATTCCATGAAACATATTTTTATAAAGAAGTTTTTACCATGGAAGAGAAACTCTCAAAAGTAAATCTCTTGCCTAAAATCATACATATACATATATATATATATATATATATATATATATATATATATATATATATAGTCTTTATATCTTTCTTCCCTGGGAAATCCTATAAAATAATATAATTGCTTTTCCTGAAATTTCTTGGGTACCTTAATAAACCTAGGATGGCTTTAAATCATATTAGAGACTGGACATCAGGTAGTATTGGAGTACCAGATTCGGAAATGTTCCGCATCATATATTTCTTATTGCTAATTACTAAGACAATTTATTGGTTGAACAGTAATTATAATGTTAAGTCGAAAGAGATTCAGGAAAGCATTTGGTGTAAATTTTATCATTTGTTAAAATAACATCATGCAAAAATATTAATTCACTGGCTACTAAGACTCTTCCTCCGAAAGTAAAAAAAAATCTAATTTGTTATATGAACACAATTATTTACCTTTAAAATTTGTATTTAAAGGAGTCCAGAATATAAAGTATGGTTCTATACTCAAAATAACTCAATCTAGCAACAATGAATGCATTTAAGAAAAAACATTTGATATACTGTTTTCAGTTGTTGAATAGTGGGAAATGACATAATGATCGTATTATACTAGTATCTAAGCAAAGATATGTGGCTACAAATTCAAAATTGCAGGCAGTTGAACAAAAAATTCAATGCAACCAACAGTGAGAAATTTGTACACCAAATTTATTGATTTTTAACCATTCTGATACACCAGAATATATTAGAGGATTCAACAAAATATTATAGAGAACTAAAACTACTGAGGATTAACAATAATTCCCCAAGCTAAGCTGATAAAAATTAATGCTTCTATTATCAAAACAAACTACTTCCTCACTAAAATGGAGAATATCCTCTTGGAGGTTTGTACGCAAAACTTTTATTGCACCACACAAGATTGAATTAATGTACAAAAAAAGATATAGGTTGTTGGACATGTAAAATGAATATTAAGGCTGACTGGCAACATATGTTTTTTGATTGTGTAAGACATACATTCTTTTTACTTTATGTTAACTAAATCTTTAATTCTATTTAATGCTCCAATTCCTACACATGTCAAGAGAACAAAATAACCACTTTTGTGGAGCATCCGAACAGTAGCAAGGGAAGCTTACTTCCAAAAATTGGAAAAATTAGAGTAACCTAACCATGAAAGAATTTGTAACCACTGCAGCTGAAGTATGTCAACTTTGAACTAATCGTGATCAAGTCAAGAACTTCCATAGTTACCGTTTCATATAATGTTTGGATGAAATTTAGAGATGCTGGGAAAACAATATGATTTTTTCTATTGTTAGAATTTTGTTATAGAAGTAGACAGATTTGTTTTTCTGGCTAGTATTTTGTTCTCTTAGTTATGCAGCTATACTTATGCTATTTTATTATTTTAATAAAAAGAAAATAGAAAAATTATGTATTAGAATGGTCACTGTTGCAGTAGCTAAGAAAATGTTCAACACAAAACTGGTAAAAACTAAAAAAACGAGTAGAGGCAAAGACCAGTCCAGGCACAAGACGTTTAATTTTCTTTCCACTATCAGAAAGAAACATAAAATGAACTTGAGTGCTTTTTGTCAGCGCTGTACGCTGACTTCTTCAGAAAGTAATACAATCAATTAACCAACTAGTCTTTATATGACTGATAGTTTTTATATAAAGACTAGTTGGTTAATTGATTGTATTACTTTCTGAAGAAGTCAGCGTACAGCGCTTGACGAAAAGCGCTTAAGTTCATTTTATGTTTCTTTCCGATAGTGGAAAGTGAATTAAACGTCTTGTGCCTGGACTGGTTTTTGCCTCTACTTGTTTTTTTAGTTTTTACTGTTGCAGTAGCTACTGTAACTCCAACCCCTGCAAATTGCATACATCAACTCTGAGACCGCACTAGCAATGGGAAAATTCCCTGTTCCTCACTGTACCACGATCTCCACTCACAGTACTAAACTCTAACTACTTAATTACACTGCACATTTGGTATTGTGTATTTGCAGTAGTCTAGTTCTGCATTGCGGCTCTTTGCAAAGTGCCTTTCAACCACATGCCATTTGATCACTGGCACTAAGAGATTTAATAAACCATATATAATTGTGTGTGTAATATGTAAACTACATGTATATATGTATGCGTAGATATAGCTAGATGTATAGATATGATAAATCCAAACCTTGCACAAACACATTGTGAGTACTAGGCTAACTACCCTTGCAAGCCATTTTTTTTAAGCCTATACAATTTCCCCAAAGGTGAAAATCAAACCCTGTACCTTGTGTCTGTGAGTTAAACACCTTGCCTATTATGCCAATTGTCTTGGCCAATATTCTACTCTGCAAAACAAAAAAATAAAGCGTAAAAGCCTGTAAATAAGCATAAGTTGTAAAGTCTACGCTTTCAGTGAAAAAAATTAAGTGTAGTAGGAAACAGCAGTAGTACAAAAATATTCATTACTCCTTCTGTGTGTAGTTTTAAAATACCACATTACAAACCACCATATACTACTGGAGACAGCTGATAACCATTTATATATTTTAAATGTAACATGATTCATCCTAACTTTTTTTTTTGTTCAAATTTTATTTTTATTACTACTCTTGAGTAGTTTAGAAACTGCTTTGTTTTGAGTTGCAACTTGGAATCATGCAGAGTGTCTCGTGCTTAAACAAAAAATCTCCGCCTATGTCATAAGTGATAATTTAATCATACATTTATATAAATGAAAACAAACCATATTTGACATAATTTTAGATGTAAACATTGTATATCACATATCTACCCAAACATTAAATAGCTCATTCAAATTCGGCCTTCTTTTAAGCCTTGTTTCTCCTCTGCATGTATTGTTCCCACAATTCCAATTTTTTTCTATGTAATTTGCTCGTACCCTTTTTCTAAAGGTCCCTATTCCAGTTTCTCTGTTACCATATTCACTACTTGTGCTACAGGGCAAGGTCTTACTATGTCTAGGGAATTCCAATTCTGTATCGTAGCTCAACAAATAGTTTCCTTAGTTACACCAGTTTGCTCCCCCATATCTCTGATAAATTCCCTGCAGACTAAAGTCTGCCAGCTCATTATACTTCCAGGGTAGATGTTCTCAATTTCTGCTTTCTTCCTCATCATACCGCCAAAGCTTGATGTCTGTCTGAGGAAAAACTTCTTTGTAGTCTACTTGGATATAAAAATATGCATGTAAATCTTCCATGCAAACTATCCTAAATCTTGTAGACTTTGCATGTTTGGGAGATGTACATTTATCGTCCCCATTCTTTCTTTGTGAATTGTTTATCTAGTCTCTCTTCCCAATCCTTTCTAACCTCAGTTACCAGAGCTCCATGGATTACAACTACGGCACTCGTATAACTTTCACCTGTACTCATTTTTGATATTTCTCTATTTTGACTTTATTTTCTATTTTATACATTGTCTGTTTCACAGTCAGTGTTATGAATTTCTGACAGTGATATGAATCCAGTTAAACAGGTTATCCTTCTATGGTATTTGCATGTATACATTTATTTACTTTATTGAATGTGTTATTCTACAAGGCTGAGTCCATTTCCATGGAAAACTGGGGGACTGTCTAGTTAAGAGGTTTGCTCAGAGTCTCACAGTAGATAAGGGTGGGCTGGCAGAATCGGGATGAAGTTTGTTGGCAACATAGTTTACAGCAGAGAACAAAGGCTGTCAGTTGTGTGGTATTGAATCTGTAAAACATCAAAGGTGGTGACACATCCATGGTCCTGTTCTATGAGGCCCCTATACCAATGCAGAACAGTGTTGTTTACTCCCTTCTGTTTGCAACCCAGCAAATATGCTAGCAGCGAGTTCTAAATGTGGACATGGAAACAAAGTTACTGGACCAGGGCACCATTCATAAATTATTTGGTTTTGTACAAAATGCAAGCCAGTTACACTACCTAGAGCTGGATCATGGCAGGGTAATGGACCAGGCTTCCAACCATTCCACAGTCTTATTACTTGGGCAGTTATTCCCCTTTCCCATTATGAATCAATGCACTGATCAATGTCTGAATAGCAGTTAGCAGATGTTAAACTGGTGTCACTGATTACATAACAAGGTATACTGGTAGATTGGACTATGGACTGTGGTGTAGGTTACCATTAACTACTCAGATGGGTGTGGTAATTTGAAGCAGTCTGTGGATAGCTTTCGCTTTATGGAAGATTTCTTCAAATGTTTCAATTTTTTTATAAATTAGTTTGACACCTTTTCACATTTTACTACACTAGTAGTACTCTGTAACTAAGATGAAACAACGGAAAGTTAGGCTTTCAGTAAGTTATGCTGCTTGAGATTTGGAATTAATGCCTGACAACTGGTGTTTTTTTTTTTTTTCTTTTCAGTGGTTCTTCTAGCCAATCCCCCCCTCGCCAAACCAGACAGTACTAATAACAGTAAGTTATGCATGCCCCATGTCCCTCCAAATGGATTCCCTGTAACATACTGATAACTCCTTTACCAAAACTTAACCACTAAGGGGACCCAAAACTTTGTGTAAACAGACATGGCTCACCCCCCACCCCCCTCCAAAAAAATGAAGTCCTGTGATTTCTGCAGGTGATGCTTACTGGAAAAGTACCAGAAAGAGAAAATAGAAGCTGATGGCATCAGTAATACATTCTTATAGAAAACACGTACACATTTTTTACATTTTAACTATCTGCGAAAGGTACAAGTGTGTGTGTGTGTGTGTGTGTGTGTGTGTGTGTGTGTGTGTGTGTTTGTTTACAGTTAATTTCTGTAAAACATCCTTGGCTGTTGCTGATAGGTCAGTCTAAGTAGTAGCTCCATCTTTAAGTTTAGTGGGGAAAAAATTAAATAATTTTATACCTCCGTATATACAGAGAATTTTTTTGCTCCTCAGGGTTATTGCCTTTTATTGTAGTGGCCCAGCACCCTGATACTTGCTTGTGCTGAGTGTGCCAGCTACTTCAACCCCTCCCCAAGACTTAAATTGATGTCCCTGGGGGCCAGTCATTGAACTAAACATCCTATGGGCTCTACATGTCTGTGCACCCCTCTGTTGACCTTATGGTTAAGCCTGGCAGCAGGTGTGCAATGGGGATTTGTGGCATGTCACCCTGTCTCCACAGCATCTCAGCCAAGTCTCCACCTTGTACCATTTTTAGGTATACTTACCAATGTGTCTTCTCCAGCATTCATCAAGGATAGACACTGTAGGCATCCATAAGTCCACCCTCCTACCCCAGGATAGTTGCACCCATCACTCTCTGCCACTCTTGTCACCCAAGCTGCTAATCGAACCCAGGTTGCCTATGTCATAGTTGGGGCTTTATCCCTCTCTGCCACCAGTGTGAGAAGAAAGATATTTTTTGTACAGAAACGCACACTCTTTGTCTGAACTTGTGCCAACATTATGTACTGTTTTTGATACCTTTTGTTTTCGTTACTTTGAGGAGAACTGAAAGTTACAAAATTGTTTTCATATCAGTGTTTTATAAAAATCACACCCTGTCAATTCACAAATATCCTTCTGGCTTAATTCCATCCTTATTTCAAATAACACTGTTTACTCGATTAAGAACACTTGTAATATTTTCAGATCTAGACCCATCAATAATCCAGCTTTCATTTTCTTTTACATAGCCTAAAACTTTAAGGAAAGCAGACAACAGAATCTCAAATGTGCATGACTGTCAGAACACAAAAATGACAGAATATATTACTTTTTCCAGGAATAGTGTTATTTTTTCATATGATGTGGATACATGTCAGACAGAAATATGATAAATATACATTTTTTTTAACATGAATGTTAAAGGGGGCACCCTTATGGTTATATAAGACTAATGGTGGTACCTAGCAATAAAGGACAACTTATCTGAAGCAGTATATAAATTATTGTAGCAAATATATACTTGCCTTTAGCTACTAAATTCATTTAGTTGGTGGTTCCAACTATAATGCATAAAGTTTATCTTGTTTGTTGCTAAAGTCGAGAGTTGTGGTGGTCATAACTCTAGTAACAAAAACCTTCTGCATTCAGGAGAAAAATGGGCTTTTACTTCTAATGTAATGACAACTAAGTAAATGGCTACTGTAAACTACTGCTGTACTCGGCATATTGAGTAGAAGTTCAGAACAGCACCCGAAATGAAAACGGAGTGTAATGAAAAATCTTATTCAGCCATCAAGTATTTCGATTCAGTGCTGAATTTGAGATGGTCACATCAGCTGAAAGAAGGCATGGCACTGTAGTGATATGATGATCATCGTGCATACAACTGCAGTCATAACAGATGGGTTCTCCTGCCGTCAGGCAGGTCCTCGGTCGGCCGAATTCCAAAGTCTAGGTCTGGCGTCGGTTGTCGTCGCTTCTTCCCTGACGTCAGTGCGACAGGGGTATATAAGAACCAGCTGACGCCATTTTCTTCAGTCTTTCTTGCCGCGCGGTGCCCGAAGCAGAAGCAGTTCGCAAGTGCCGGTCGGCCAGCTCCTGAAATTACGAAAAATTTTGCAACCGAAGTCTTCTTGAAAGCTAATTACCCCGTTGGGGAAACTTTTCTTGCCTCAGACCGATGTCAGACAAAGTTAATAATTGTATTTCATGTGGGAAGCAAATACCGCATAAGGATTTCCATTCCCTCTGTATTCCTTGTTTAGGCCCAGACCACGACGTCTCGGTCTGTCGCTTTTGTGCTACCTTCAACAAACACACTATTAAGCGTCGGGCGGAGTTCGCCCAGCATTATTTTGGCAAAAAATTTAACTATATTATGTCGTCGGATACTCAGACTCCAGTTTTGTCTAAAAAACGCAAAGACCAGGACCAACACACGAGGTCTGCGGCCTCTACTGACACCATGCCAAAGCAGACTCCACGTGGTCTGGTTCTCAGCGAGGCGCCTACGCAGCCCCTGACTACCGATGACACTACATTGGCGGTGTCTCCTGTGCCCGAGGTCGCAGGCTCATCTGCCCACACCCCAACTACAGATACCGAAGCCACTCTTGGTGGTGAATCTCAAAATGTGGACAGGTCTACCGCCTCTCAAGGTGTCTTCAGACCTTCCTCTTCTTTTTCCATCAAGGCTTACACTAAGTCTAAAGCAGCCATGCAGTCTAAGAGACAAGCTACACAGGGCCCATCTCCAGGCCCCATGCCTAAAAAAGAGATGCTTAAAATGGCTGAGGATTTGATTACTCTTATCAGGGGTTCTCAACCTCCCCCCACCCCCCGGACAAAAGGCCCAGAGTGGAGGAAGAATCCCCCTCCTCTGATCAGGGCTCCATGATTTCGGAGCACTCTGATGAACAGGAACATTCTTACTCCCCTTTTTGAAGATTCTGATGCTGAGGAGTCCATTCCCTCTGCCCCCCCCCCCCCAGAGGATTACTCATTTGGAGAAACTTTGCATACCTTAAGGGAACACTTCCACTGGGAAGGCCAAGATTATTCAGATTCCAAGAAAAGGCTTAGGGGAATTTCTCTTGCTACCTCCGCACAGGCCTCTAGCTATACCTCCTGTCTTGGACATACTAGATGATGTGTACTCGGAGGCCTGCCTTAACCCGGATTCTCTACCTCCAGCTCCAGTCAAGCCTGACAGGTACTACAGGGTTCCTGACTCACATCAATTTCTATACAAAAGCCATGCTGCTGACCCAGAAACTATCTCACAGGGACCCAAGGGAATTAAGGCCTCCACTGCAAAAAATCCATTACCTTCCGAGAGAGATTCCAGATCCTTAGAAAGGTGGGGAAAAAAGGTATATACCTCGGCCACCTTAACCATGAGGGCATTAAACTGTCAGTTCCATATGCTAAAGTACCAACAGTTTTTGTTATCACAATTGAGAAGTAAAATGTCACAACCTGAACAACCAGACTTGAAGGAGTTGCAGGATTTGATGCATACTGCAGAACAAGTGGGTAAACATACCTTACAATGTGGTTTTGATGCTCTAGAAGCCTCATGTAGAGCTGCTGTTACAGGATCAGTGATACGTAGGCATGCCTGGCTCAAGGAACAAACCTTACCAGATCATGTCAAAGCTAAATTACTAGTTGCCCCTCTACAAAAGGATGTATTATTTGGTGCTAATGCTGAGGAGGTATTGAGGAAAATGGAGGAAAAGGCTAAATCAATGCAAACAGTGAAAGATTTTCTACAGGTACAACCCCCACGTTTCAGTAGAAATTGGCCTTCCAAAAATTGGTCCTTTCCAGCCACGGACAGACCCCAAAGGGGTAGATACAGGCGCCCGAGGGGCAGAGGGCAATCCCAAGGATTGTTTAGAGGCAGACAATGGCAAGCTCCTACGCAAAGAAGTGGTGAGGATAACTCGCAACCATTCAGAAAGCAAGCCCAATGACTTTCCCCTTTGCATGCCAAGCAAGACTCCAATGGCAGCACCATTAGGTGGAAAACTGGCATTTTCAAAAAATTGGCATATTGTCACCAAAGACAAATGGATCCTGGACATTATAAACAGAGGCTACAGATTCCATTTTCACACCCTTCCAAAAATGAGAGGCATGCCAAACCTGCCACACAATCAAGGGGCAGAGGCACAAAGACTAATTTCAGATCTCATAGACATGAAAGCTATTCAAGAGGTACCTACGCACGAACATGGTCAAGGTTTTTATTCCAGACTATTCCTGGTACCAAGGAAGGGAAAAGATTGGAGACCTATTTTGGACCTATCCATCCTAAACACATTTCTACTCGTACCAAAATTCAAGATGCTCACTCTACAGCAGCTTCTTCCCATGCTGGGCAAGGAGTCTTGGCTGTTAACATTGGACCTCAAGGAGGCATACCTGCATGTCCCAATCAGACAAAATTGCAGAAGATACCTCAGATTTCTTGCAGGTTCAACCCATTATCAATTCTCTGCATTGCCCTTTGGCTTATCTACTGCACCCAGAGTATTTACGAAATGCCTGGCATCAGTAATTGCCTACTGCAGAATTCAAGGGATACAAATATACCCCTATTTGGACGACTGCCTGATCCAAGCGGACAGCAAGCACATTCTTCTGAAACATCTGGCTTATGTAATAATGTTGTTGAATTCTCTGGGATACACAGTCAACAAAAAGAAATCAAGGCTAATACCCTCTCGGAAAATAATTTTCCTGGGTGCCAACTTGGACACAAACACCCAGATGGCCTACCTCACGCCAGAGAAGCAGGGGCAACTAACTCAATACTTCAGAACACTAGCAAATTGCACCAGGCTGACTGCAAGGAAAATCCTGCAGGCTCTGGGATTCATGGCATCTTGCATCTTACTAATCCCATGTGCAAAGCTGCATATGAGGAAACTTCAATGGTTCCTGAAAAACCTATAGTCTCAACACAGCCACAGCCTGGAAACAATACCACTAATTCCATGTCCTCAAAAGGAATTTCTGTGGTGGGCTCAGGCATGCCAAGCAAAGGTCTCCCATTCAACAAGCCTCAAGCAAATCAAGTCATCACAACAGACGCCTTGGATTACGCCTGGGGGGCGCACATGACAGATCGGTGCATTCAGGGCAAATGGTCCCAAAAAGAAAAGCACCTTCACATCAATCAAAAGGAAATGCTAGCAGTAATAAATGCTATTATAGCTTTCAAAGACCTTCTGCATCCGGGTCAACTATTGATAAGGACAGAACACGACAGTAATGTGGTACATAAACCAGGAGGAACCCATTCATACCCCCTATGCAGACTGGCCATGTCACTTTGGAACATGGCTCTGGAATTACAAATCGAGCTTCAAGCACAGTACCTGCCAGGCAAGGAAAACAAGCTGGCAGACAACCTAAGCAGAAATGTGAAAGATCCACACGAATGGAAGTTGCATCCTCAAGTTTTTACAGAAATAATTCAAGCATAGGGAAGGCCAGACATAGATCTCTTTGCCTCCTACAAAAATCATCAATTGACAAAATTCTGCTCAAGGACTTTTCATCCAAAGGCCTGGAGAGTGGACGCTCTCTCTTTCAGTTGGACAACGACAGTTTATGCCTTTCCACCTCTTCCTCTGCTGCCCAAAGTTCTATTAAAAACCAGAGCAGACAGACCAAAGATGATTTTCATTGCTCCAGACTGGCCAAGACAACACTGGTACCCACTCCTGAGGAGCCTGACGCATTCCCCACCATGGATCCTACCTCTAATGCCTCTTCTTCTGACTCTGCACAGCTTCAAAACTCTTTACAGTCAGCTGAAAACACTCAATCTGGCCGCATGGAAGATTCCTTAATATCACAACAGACCCTACTCTCCAAGGAGGTGCAGGATGTCATTTTGGAGGCCAGAAGGCCGTCTACTAGAAAAGCCTACGCCGCAAAATGGAAGCGGTTTTGTGCCTGGAATGAGAAAAAAGGCCAGAATCCTGGAAAACTGAATTTACCTCAAATACTACAGTATCTAGCTGAGCTGCTAAGCAGTGGACTTTCATTCTCCTCCATCAAAATCCATGCCTCGGCCATTTCTGCAGAATACAACACTGATCCACCTTTATTCTCTCACCCCCTCTTAAGACAGTTCCTCAGAGGGGCTAAGAATATAAAACCCCCAAGGAAACAACCAATACCTGCTTGGGACCTCATTTTCATACTAGAAAAGCTGACCTTGCCTCCTTTTGAGCCAGCTGCCTCAACAGATTTGCAATATTTGTCATGGAAAACCGCTTTCCTTCTGGTTATTACTTCAGCTCGTAGGGTTTCGGAACTACAAGCCCTCATGGCTGTGCAGCCTTTTATCATCTTCCATCAGGACAGAGTTTCCTTACGAACCAACCCGTCCTTTATGCCAAAAGTGGTATCCAGGGTAGCTTTGAATCGGGCTATACACTTGCCTACCTTTTATCCTAATCCTCAAAACAAAGGGGAGAGATTATTACATTCCTTGGACATCCACAGACAACTGCATTATTATTTGGACAGAACAAAGCCTTTCAGAAAATCGGAACAGCTCTTTGTGTCCTATGCTATAGGAGCTCAAGGGAAGCCTATTTCCAAACAGACAATCTCAAAATGGATAGCCCACTGCATACGCTTTTGTTACTCTTTTCATGGCAAAACTGTACCTGCAGGCATCAGATCTCACTCCACAAGGGCCACATCTACCTCTGCAGCTTTCCTCAGAGGAGTTCCTACCAAAGATATTTTGGAAGCAGCCACTTGGAGTTCTGTGCATACCTTCTCCAAGCACTACCACCTACCATTATACTCCAAAACTAGAGCAGGCTTTACCACTGCAGTTTTGCAGGGCATCCTGGCTCCTCCTAGTTCCAACTAGTGCCTACCACCCCTTTCTTAGCTTTGGGATTCTACCCATCTGTTATGACTGCAGCTGTATGCACGATGAACATAGTACAGTTTTGTACCTACCATAAATGTAGATGTTCGAGTGCTAATACAGCTGCAGTCCAGGTTTCCCTCACTCCTTCCCCTCTTGGGACAGGCCTATTGGCTAACACCTCCTCATACAACCTGATTGGGGTATTCTTTCATGGTGTATTTGCTTGCAACTAATGTATTTTGATTATATGACATTGCTTTATTACACAAATTTATGTATTGCCTTCCTTCTGGGGGCACCTGACATCTGGGGCAAGAAAAACTGAAGAAAATGGCGTCGGCTGGTTCTTATATACCCCTGTCGCACTGACGTCAGGGAAGAAGCGACGACAACCGACTCCGGACCTAGACTTTGGAATTCGGCCGACCGAGGACCCGCCTGACGGCAGGAGAACCCATCTGTTATGACTGCAGCTGTATTAGCACTCGAACATCTACATTTATGGTAGGTACAAAACTGTACTTTAGGAATGTAATGTATTTTCTGGTGAAGTCTTAAGGCCTTTAACTTCTAATGCATGCTGTGCATATATTCCGGTACTAGTTTTATCCATACATTTATTTAGAGGTCAAATATCCCCTAGTGGAAAAGAACTATAGTGCTAGATTGTGGTAAAAGCCTTCCTAAAACTAAAATGCTGGATTTGTTATCTTTATATAATAGGTATATACAGTGGATATAAAAAGTTTACACACCCGTGTTAAAATGCCAGGTTTTTGTGATATAAAAATGAGACCACAGTAAATCATTTCAAGACTTCTCCCACCTTTAATGTGACCTATAACCTATACAATTCAATTGGAAAAACAAACAAATCTGTTAGGGGAAAAAATATAAAAAATAAAAAATGTACAATACTCTGGTTTTATGTGTACACACCCTTAAACTAATACTTTGTTGTGTGTGCACTCCCTTAAACTAATACTCTGCTGAAATACCTTTTGATTTAATTACAGCATTCAGTCTTCTTGGGTACACACCTGCCATCAATTAAAGGGACTCTGATTAACCCCAAATAAAGTTCAGCTGTTATAGTAGGATTTTCCTGACATTTACTCAGTTGCCTGCTACAGCAAAAGCCATGGTTCACAGAGAGCTTACAATGCATCAAACGGATCTCATTTTTAAAAGGTATCCATCAGGAGAAGGATACAAAAAAATTTCCGCAGCATTGGATATACCATGGAACACAGTGAAGACAGTCATCAAAAAGTGGAGAAAATATATGACAACAGTGACATTGCAAAGAACTGGACGACCCTCCAAAATTGATGAAAAGACTAGACAAAAACTGGTCAGGGAGGCTGCCAAGGGACCTACAGCAACACTGAAGGAGCTGCAGGAACTTCTAGCAAGTACTGGTTGTGTACTACATGTGACAACAATCTCCCATGTTCTCCATATGTCTGGACTATGGGGTAGGGTTGTAAGATGGAAGCCTTTTCTTGTACAGAAAACATCCAGGCTCGGCTAAAATTTGCAAAACAATACATTGTCTCCCAAAAGCATGTGAGAAAATGTGTTATGGTCTGACAAGACCAAAGTTGAACTTTTTGGCCACAATTCCAAAAGGTATGTTTGGCGCAAAAACAACACTTCCCATAACCAAAAGAACACCATCCCCACAGTGAAGCTTTGTGCTGGCTGTATCATGCTTTGGGGTTGCTTTTCATCAGCTGGAACTTGGACTTTAGTCAAGGTGGAGAGAATTATGAACAGTTCCAAATACCAGTCACTTTTGGCCCAAAACCTTCAGGTGACTGCTAGAAAGATGAAGAGGAATTTCACCTTTCAACATAATGACCCCATGCATACATCCGAATCAATAAAAGAATGGCTTCACCAGAAGAAAATTAAAGTTTTGGAATGGCCCAGCCAGAGCCCAGACATAAAATCCATCTGTGGGGTGACCTGAAGAGGGCTGTGCACAAGAGATGTTCTCACAATCTGACAGATTTGAGCGCTTTTGCAAGGAAGAGTGGGCAAATATTGCCAAGTCAGGATGTGCCATGCTGATAGACTCCTACCCCAGAAGACTGAATGTTGAATAACCTTTTGATTTAATTACAGCAAAGTATTAGTTTAAGGGTGTGCACACTTATGCAACCAGTGTATTGTACCCTTTTTATTTTTTATATTTTTTGCCCTAACAGATTTGTTTTTCAATTGAATTGTACAGGTTATAGGTCACATTAAAGGTGGGAAACATTTTGAAATGATTTATTGTGGTCTCGTTTTTTTATATCACACAAACCTGGCATTTTAACAGGGGTGTGTAAAACTTTTTATATCCACTGTACAAGTCCCTGAAGGCTGTGTATATATACACACACACACACACACACACACACACACACACACACACACACACACACACACACACACACACACACACACACACACACACACGCACAAAAAAAAAACAGGGGAAGGCATAATTGTGCTGAACACCCTCAGGAATGCATATCTTTAAGAAATTCACTGCATCTCCATCCTGATGTGGCACAGACTGCCTTTGTAAGTTTACAAACTGTAGGCTTCACTCTTGAATCAATAAAATGCTGTTTTAGCTGTTTAAAGTTTTGCTTCTGGTCTGATAAGGACTTTGTGCATGTATATTTTGAATATTAGTGTCTCTTGGCTTTGTGACAAGAAGCCTCTAGAATGTTCTTTGCTTTTATATAAGTGGTCATACATCAGTTACCCTAGGGCAGTTTGCTACAAAAATTCGGGGACCTTTACTGTACCCTTTCTAACTGGGTACAGGCGCATTACTCTTTAACAGATATTGACAGCCAACAAGCCACATCAAAAATCATTCAGAAGTGATCCTGTGACTGCCCTTTGTTTTCATATATCCCCTAAAAATTGTGCTCTCATTCACTGTACTTGGGATGTCTCATTGCGAAAAAAATGAAAAACCTATTGGGGACACTAAGATATTTCAGCTTTTTTCTGGTGGGCACATATATCCTACCCCAATAAGCTATATCATTTGTATTCAACAGTGATCTTGTAACAACCCTATGCCCTCATGTGCAGTATCTCTTCACTGCACCCACCTTTTCTGTATATCTACGATTTGATAATTTTATTTTTTTTTAAATGACCACAGTTGTTGTTTTACTCTTCTATATGAAAACACTTCCCTCTTCCACAAACTAGTCACATCAGTAACTGTCTTGCATGAATCAAACAGTTTTCCTTTACTTTTCATAAACCCCTTGGCATCCTCCCCCTAAATATTTGTGTGATTGTGAAGAAAGTGAATAGCAAAGTAACCTCAGTAACAAATTTTAGCTTATTGTTCAGAGACGTACACTGCCTTTAGTCTAGCCAGATTCCGTAATTGTCCTGTATTTTCATACATACCCTACCTCTTCCAACAAAAAGCCCCTTTGTGTACCACACTGTTTTGGTTGCAAAACAAGTTAAATAATTACAGTAATGTATTCAGCTTTTAGCTTTCAGAGAGAGTATACTGTCCCCACTCCCATAAAATGGCAATGACTGACCGCTCCATACAGATTGTCTTTTTTTACAATCTGTGATGTGCGACTGCCAGAAGTGATAAATGATTTAGCACAGCCTACCTCCATGCCCTTTAAGGCTTAAAAAAATAAATAAATAAATGTTGTACTCTGTGCTGTGGGCAGTGTATTCTATTAGCACTGCCACAGATCTATTTGTTTTCCAACCAGTAAATAAGAAATTGCGTACTGTAAGAGAACACTGTCCCTGAAGATCTGAAGTCTTGTTTCCCCTGTAATCTGTAGTCATGACATAATAACGAGATTGCCTACTCTCCTTCTAGGCAATTACAATACTTGCTTCAAACTGAAGTAAAGAAAATACTGAGTTTATCCATACGGTCTGGTTCCACCAATTCAGTACTGGGCTGGGCAGCAGTCAACACAAGTGACTGCAGGATGCTTAGTCTGTACTAGTGCCATTGGGGTGGATGTGGGGATGAAAGTTATTTAATTTTAAGTAACTGTATACAAAAGAGCATCTGCAAAAACAAAGCATTATGAACATCCATTTTTAAAAAATGGAATAGCCTACACATTGCCTGACCCTCCATATAGAAAGACATGGGTCAAAGCATGTATGTCTTAGTGCCGGTGGGAGGTTGGCAAAATAGCACTATTACCAATAGAAGCAATGTGTGATGGACACCATTTTAATTTGTGCTACTGATGCAGACAAACTCAGCATGATCATGATTTTGCATCATTCAGTCAGTGTTTATGATGATTACTGGGCTGAATGGTGGGGCTGGCAGCATTGCAGTGGTCCCCCCTGCTAGCACTGGCCCTATGAATGTGCCTAGGGAGCCTTGTGCTAACTTTTTCAGGTGCCACTACTATTCATATTGATTGTCTGACAGCATGCACAAAGTGCTGTAGCACATCACTTGATATCACAGCTCTGCCTTATTTTCAATTAAAAAAAAAAAAAAAAAAAAAAAAGAATGTATGCAACTGCATGCAAAAATGATATTGGCAATAAACAAGAGCATCTTAACATAATTTCAAATACAAAAAAAAATACAGATATACAGTATATACTTTTTATTGAAAGTTTTTCTTGATCTGACTTTTGTTCACTTAACATAAATGTAGAGTGTATGCACTGTTGCAGTCATCACATTTGGGTTATCTGCTTGCAGTAGCCCTCAGTCGGCCTGATTATCAAAGTCTTGAGTCCTGCATCGGTTGCTGTCTTATCTTCCATGATGTTGGGTAGTCAGGAGTATAAAGCATGCAGCCGATGCCATTACATCAGGTTTTCTTGCAATATATATATATATATATATATATATGTGTATATATATATATATATATATATATGTGTATGTGTATATATATATATATATATATATATATATATATATATATATATATATATATATATATAAATAAAGTTATACCTACACCAAAAGTATAGTAAAGGAGAAGAGGAATAGCCAAAAGAAGTTGGGGGGCTGGAGGGAGGGTAACAGACTGCAACAGTGAATACACACTCTAGCATCTACATTTATGGTAAGTGTACACAACCGTACTATGTTCTTAGTGTTTCACTGTTGCAGTCATCACATTTGGGTAGATTCCCAAAGCTAAGGATGGGAGGAGGAATTTAGATAGCATTAGGGCCAGCTATAAAGCCCTGCAAGACTGCAGTGGCAAAGCCAGCTCTGGATTTAGAGAAAATTGGCAAATGGTAATGCTTGATGAAAGTATGTACAGAACTCCAGGTAGCAGCTTCTAGGATGTCTCTGGTAGGGACACCTCTGAGAAAGGCTGTAGAGGCAGATGCAGCCCTGGTTGAATAGGGTCTATTCCCCTGTGGGATAGGTTTTCCATGGTGCTTATAGCAGAAATGAATGCAATGGCCTATCCATTTAGAAATGGTTTGCTTTGAAATAGCCTTCCCCTCTGCCCCTGCAGCAAATGCCACCAGCAGTTGTTCAGATTTCCTTTGAGGTTTAGTTCTGTCCAAGTAAAATCTGAGCTGTCTGTGCACATCTCAGGCGTGCAGTACCTGTTCCCCTTTGTTCTATGGATTAGAAAAGAAGGTTGGCAAATGAATAGACTGATTTAAGAGCCACACTGGATACCACCTTGGGCATGAAAGAGGGATTTGTCCTGAGGGACACCCTGTCTGCATGAAAGATGATGAAAGGCTCCACTGCCATAAGGGCCTGTAATTCAGATACCATTCTTGCTGAAGTGATTGCTAAAAGGAAGGCTATTTTCCAAGAAAGGAATTTTAATTCTGCAGTTGCAGCTGACTCAAAAGGAGGAAGAGTGAGCTTTTCCAGTACAAAGTTAAGGTCCCAGGCTGGAGTTGGGGCTCTCCTGGGTTGTCTAAAGTTTTTGGCCCCTCTGAGGAACTGCTTAAACAGTGGGTGAGAAAAGAGGGGTGGGTCTGTGTTGTAATGAGCTGTAATTGCTGAGGCATGAATTTTGATGGAGGAAAAAGAAAGGTCCTTGTGAAGCATCTCAGTTAAGTGTTGAAGTATCTGAGGTAAATTGGGCACTGCTGTGGCCATCCCTTGAGTTTGTTTCCAGGCACAGAACCTTTTCCATTTTCAGCATAAGATTTTCTAGTACCAGGCCTCGTTGCATCCAAAATGACATTCAGCAGAGATGGTAACGGAGAGTTTAGGTAATTAGCCAGGCTGCCAGGTTCAGGGTTTGAAGCTGGGGATGCAGAATCTGGCTTTCCTGCTGAGACAGCGGGGTAGGGGTCTGAGGTAGGTGCCATGGGGCCAGCTGTGACACTGCACAAGAGGGGGTCCCAGTGCTGGCATATGGCCAGTCTGGTGCAATCAGTATCATCCTTGGTTTGTCCTGTTTGATCTTTAGTAGTACTTTGGAGAGGAGAGGCAGAGGAGGAAAGGCATAAACTGACAGATTTTTTTTCCAGCTGAAGGACAGAGCATCCACTTTCCAAGCTTGTTTGTGGGGAGTCCTTGTGCAGAATTTGTCCAATTGGTAGTTCTGGGGGGAGGCAAACGGGTCTATATCTGGGAACCCCCATTTGTTGATCAACATGTTGAAAATCTTTGGTTCCAGTTTCCACTCATGTGGGTCCATGAGATTTATGCTTAGTTTGTCTGCCAGTGTATTTAGTTTTCCTGGCAGGAATTGAGCTTGTAGATGCACTTGGTAGCTCAAGGCTGTGTTCCACAGAGCTATGACTAGTCTGCAGGGGGGGGTAAGAATGGGTACCCCCCTGCTTATTTATGTACCACACAGCAATGGTGTTGTCCGTCTTTACCATTAATTGTCCTGGAAGAATGTGGTCCTTGAAGGCTGTTGGAGCATTCTGTACAGCTAACATTTCTTTTTGATTGATATGCAGGTGCATTTGACTTGGGTTCCATTTGCCCTGAATGCACTTCCCTGCCAGGTGAGCCCCCCATGCATAGTCTGATACTTCTGTTATGATTTGGGTGGCAGGGGGTAGAGTGAATGGTAGTCCCTTGTTTTGGTGGTAGGCCTCTGGCCACCAAAGGAATTTTAACTGTAGGCAAAGTATAGGAATCATTGCTTCTAGATCCTGAGAATGTTGACACCATAGACTTTTTAGATACCATTGTAGTTTCCTCATATGCAGTCTTGCATATGGAATTAGAATGCACGAGGCCATGAACCCCAAGGCTTGCAGTATTTGCCTTGCAGATAGCAGGGTTTTTGTGGCCACTAATTTGAAGTAAGTTGTCAAATGAATTTGTTTCTCTGGCATGAGGAAAGCCATCTGAGAAGTTGCGTTCAAGCTTGCTCCCAGGAATATAATTTTTTGACAGGGTACCAGATGTGATTTCTTTTAGTTTATGGTGTACCCCAGACAAGTTAACACCTTTTGTACAAATGCCAGATGATTCAGAAGTATGTCCTGGCTTTCTGCCTGAATTGGACAATCATCCAGATATGGGTATATTTGAATATTTCTTTGCCTGCAAAATACAATGACTGGAGCTAGAAACTTTGAATACCCTGAGTGCAGTAGATAAGCCAAAGGGCAGTGCAGAGAACAGATGGTGCATGCAGCCCGCTTTGAAGCGTAGGTATTTCTGCAAGATTCCCTGATTGGGATGTGCAGGTAGGCTTCCTTTAAATCCTTGTTGCCAACAAGGCATCTTTGCCTATCATGGGAAGCAACTGGTGAAAAGTTAGCATCTTGAATTTTGGAATCACCAAAACTGTGTTTAGGATAGACAGGTCCAGGATAGGATGCCATGAGTTGTCTTTTCTGGGTACCAGGAAAAGTCTTGAATAGAAACTTTGTCCCTTTTCCTCTTCTGGTGCAGTCTCAATAGCCTTTAATCTTAAGAGAGTACTTGCTTTTGAGCCTCTGCCCACTGATTTGGGGGTAGATCTGGCCAACCGTTTGGGTTTAGTAACGTGTGGAAGTGAAATCTGTATCCTTGGGAAACTGTTTAAAACCCATTTGTCCTGGGTAATGAGTTCCCAGTTTTTTGCTTGAAGAGCAATGTTTCCCCCTAAAGGAGCAGTCAGTTGAGAAGTGCTTGGAAGTTTTAAGGTTGTCATGGAGACAGCTTACCATAGGGGGAGTCTTACTACTCCCTGATTTGGAAGTGGGAGCCCCCCACTGCTTAGTCCTGTGCGTACCCTGGGACTGAAGCCTGGGTGTTCTGCTGGTTCTGGGTTTGAACTGAGAAGGCCTGGAAGAGGCAGGAAAGTACCAATTTTTTGAGGGCCAACGCCTACTAAATCTAGGAGGCTGCACTTGTAAGAAATCTTTAACAGTTTGCATAGATTTAGCTTTTTCCTCCAACTTTTTAAGAACTTCTGCTTTGTCACCAAACAGGTGGCCCTGATTTAAAGGAGCATCCAGCAATTTAGTTTTAACATGATCTGGCAAAGATTGCTCCTTAAGCCAAGCATGCCTTCAAAGTACAGACCCGGTGACAGCAGCACTGCAAGATGCCTCTAGTGATGCAGAACCACATTGCAAAGTATATTTTCCAACCTGTTCAGCAGAATACATTAAAACCTGTAAATCCTTATTTTCAGCACAATCAGGAATCAACATTTTCTGTTTAAGCAATTCAATAATATGCTGCTGATACCTTAACATATGAAACTGGCAATTTAAGGCCCTGATGGCCAAGGTTGCAGAGGTGTGTACCTTCTTACCCCATATATCCAGGGCCCTGGAATGTTTATCAGAGGGGAGAAGGATTTTTGGCAGTAGTAGCCTTAATGCCCTTGGGTCCCTGTGAAATGTAACCAGGATCCGCAGTAGGATTTTTAAAAAGGAACTTGTGAGAATCTGGAACCCTGTAATATCTATCGGGCTTTCTGGGAGCAGGAGGTAGTCAGGGGCCAAGCTAGATTCCGAAAAGGCGTCAACAATGTCCAGCACAGGAGGGATAGCTAAAGGCCTGTGTTGGGGCAGGAGTAAAAAATCTGTAAGCCTCTTTTTAGAATCAGAGTAATCCTGGCTTTCCCTTTGAAAATGCTCCCTAAGAGTATGCAAGGTTTCACCAAAAGAAAAATCCTCTGGGGGAGAAGCAGAGGGAATAGAGTCCTCTGCATCAGAATCCTCCTAGGTAGATGAGGGTAAATCCGGGTCATCAGAGGAGACAGAAATTTCAGAATCCTGGTCAGACGTATCATAAGTAAATTCAGTCCTAGGTCTCTTAGAGGGGGAAGGTTGGCTTCCCCTGATTAAAGTAATAATGTCTTCAGCCATTCTTTGTTCTTTTTTTTTTTAGGCATAGAGGCCTGACCATGCGGTCTGGGCATTGGTTTCCTAGTCATGGTTCGAGTTTTAGGCCTAGAAGAAGATGGCGTCAGTTTAATATGCAAGTCAGTAGGCCTGAATACACCCTCAGAAGCCGGTGCCTGCACAGCGGCTCCGGACCCATCCAAGGTAGAGACATCCACAGGTTCCACAGTTGAAGCATCTTGTGGCATACCAGACTCTGAATGGGTCTCTAGGCCTGCGAATCTGAAGTAGTGCGTATCAGGGTCTGCGAAAGTGCCTCACTGGGTACCGGCAAACTGGCGACTAACTTAGTCATTGGCAGCTTTGGACCTAGACGGCCTGTCTGTCTTTATCTTTGCGTTTTTTCGGAATGTCTGTAGTTGGGTGGTTTACCGAAGACCTATCTGGATAACTGAACAGAGTACCAAAATATTTAGAAGCGAAAATGTACCGATGACCAATAGTTCGTGGTTTAAATAAGGCACAAAACTGACAGCGAGGTACGTCATGGTCAGGGCCTAGGCAAGGAATACACTACAAATGAAAATCTTTGAGGTATTTGTTTTCCACAAGAAATACAATTATTGACTTTTTACTGGCATCGGTTTAGAGCAAGAAAAAGCTTCCCCAAAGGGGTACTTAGCTTTATTTGAATATTTCGGTTCTGAAACTTAAACGAAAATTTCAGGAGTCGGCCGACCGGCACTTGCGAACTGCTTCTGCTTCAAGCACCGCACGGCAAGAAAGACTGATGTAATGGCATGGGCTGCATACTTTATACCCCTGACTACCTGACATCACGGAAGATGAGACCGCAACCGACACAGGACTCAAGACTTGATAACCAGGCTGAATGAGGGCTACTGCAAGCAGATAACCCAAATGTGATGACTGCAACAGTGAAACACGAAGAACATCTGTAGAACTTATGGTAAGAAGCTTTAGGTTCACTCCATCCTGAAGCACAACCTGCTCTCAAAACTACTCCCTTAAGCATTTGTTCTGTTTATCCTGGCTGGGGCCTATCTACCTCCAAAGGTTGCTTTAGCTTGGGTAGGGCTGCTTCTGCAACATAGGACTTTTTTTTAACTTGTAGGATTGCTCTGTAGTACCTGAAAATGGGAAGATGTATATAATTTCACTGCATTGAACTTCAGCTTAAATGGTACTTTTATCTTTAAAATATAATACCCTAATGTATAGTAGAATTGCTTGCTTGAATTAGTTCACCATTTCACTTACTATTGAGCGAGTTGCATATTCTTACTGGGTAAGTTATTGATCATGTAGCATCTGTAAATGACTAGGCCTTCTGAATTGTTAAACACTAGTGACTTACCAAGTATCTCTATGGAAAAATGATCGTAGGGTTATCTACTGGTGATTCTAGTTTTGATGCATTCCTCTGTTCCACTGCCAGCCTTTGCTCCACATCACATGCCTCCTTTAGTTAGTTTTAGATTGTTGGTTTATTTTTAGATCGTCAGAAGGGGCTACTAGACAACTCATTTTGCTGCTACTACTTCATCTTCAGCTTTTTAGGTACATACTTTTTTTCTTTCTGTTTACATTTTTGTACTCCAATGCTACCTACAATGCCGAGCACCGAACCAGTCAAGTCTTATCTTTGTGTTGTCAAAACTGCTGAATCATTTTACGTTGGCAGCTAAGTAAAATATTACATCTGTCTTTTACATAGTCACACGTGAGGACTAGCCCCAATGCTGAACCATATGCTACTACTCCTCACCTAGATCATCTTTTAAGTTGGCCTGTTTATTGTTTTATTTTGTTTCATTTGTATTTGTTTTCTGGGGTAGAGCCCTGATCTTCGTGGATCTTTTTCAGACTGGACCCAGGAGCAGTATTTGGTTAAGTGACTTTCTCAGAGTCACACAGTTAGGCACTGGAGGCTGAGGGTATCGGACCTGGCATTATTGGACCATGGGAGGCTGAGGGGTTCAGACCTGGCATTATTCTACCATAGGAAACTGCTCCTTAATCCTCTAAGCAAACTGCCAGACAGCCTCGCCATCCTATTTATATATATTTTGACAGGGCTACAACCACAAAACACAATCCAAAGTTTTCTGACCTGTTCATTAACCTAGTATATGATACCATCTGAGTTGAGTTTTCTGGTTGGCAGGTTGTTTGGGGGCTAATTCTTGGTCGGTTTTGTTGGATTAGTTACAGGGTTTTAGGATTAGGTAGAATGTCTTTTGTGAATTTCAGCTATTTGCTTTGACTGTTTCATTTGTATTTGTTTTACCCAGTGTGTCTCTCTAAACCATCTCTTTTCTTGCTTAAATTGGCTATTCTCACCAAATATGGGAATGACTATCTTTATACGTATGTACAGCATATCTTATTTTTTTTGTATGTTGCATACTCCTCCATCCCCGTTTTTAAATGGTTTGATTTCGTCTAACCTTCAATCTTTGTGGACATCCCTAAAGTTTGGGATTATCTGTCCAAGACTCCTTGTTCATGAGAAGGTTACAGTACTGTTTTGAGGCTTTGAGGCCTTTTCATTGAAGAACACATTGCTACTTGGTTTAGAAGCTGTTAAGTGGCTGCATTTAACAACTGACATGTTAAAGTCCCTTATAAGTAATATCTGCCTTTCCTTACCATACTAAGCATAAAATTAAATTTATTTTCAGTCTTTGCCTAGTACATCAGCATGGAAGTATTTATAAAGCACTTCAACAGCATTTTTGCTGTCATTTCCAGCTTCACTGTGTTTCATACTGCCTTCTCCAATCACTATAGTCAACTATTCTGTCTCAGTCAGGGTTGCCAGACGTCCCTATTTGGGCGGGACTGTCCCGAGATCAGCAGCCTAATCCCGAGTCCCGCCCTGCCGGTTTAAATTCCGGCCAGCCTCCGCTTTGTTTGTTTTTTTTTTTTGATTGTCCCCGTATACCTGGCATACCATGAGAGACCTTCTTTTTTTTTTTTTTTTTTTTTTGTCCCTACCTGGGGGGCTGCAAATCTGGCAACCCTGGTCTCAGTCCATTTCTTTATATAGAGATCTATGCTTCCACCTGCTTTACCACACTTTCCCTTCCATACACTGTAGAATCTACTATGCTTTTCTGGTTGTGGTTGTGTGTGGTTGTGTGTTATATAGTGATAACACAGTAAGACTTGGCAGTAAAAGGTATGTACAGTATGATTACCCAGAGTTCAGAGTAAAGCTTCTGAAGAATGGAATTTCATCTCTTGCTGCTTTATTCAGATGCTACTAACAATGTGTACTTAACTATATCCACATTTCTTATAACATATATTATTTCTTCATGAAAGCTACTAGTCCAGGATTCTTTGTCAAAAATGCAGGCATAAGTTTTATTATTTTATTTAAATATTTTATTATACATTTGTTTACCGGGAAAGTCCTGACTGGATATATGTCCATTTTCAGTGGAGGCCCAGGTAGAAAAGCTCCAGAAAGCAGAGTACAAATTCATTTAGGAACAATAGAAACATTTAGAGATAAGTATAAGATGCAGTTTTCAGTAGGGTTACAAACTTAGATAAAACGAAGTAGACAACATCAAAATCATGTGGCTTCAGTTTCAAACAATAATACACTCTATTATGGGACAAGTCCCATCAAGAATTCATACACTTATTAGAGTATATGATTGAAATGCTTAGGGAGAGTTTGCAGGAACAGCAGGTGGTGATTAGTCTGGGTTTAAGCAGGGACATTGCCAATGCTGTTGGAAGTGTAGTTTGAGGCTTTTTTTGAACTGGGTTAAGGAGAATTGGTGAGTAAGTTCAGCAGGTAGCATATTCCAAGTTTTGCCTACTGAGTTGATGAATGAGTCCCCAGCCACATTTATGCTCTTAGTTGTTTGTACCAGCAGTTTGTCAGCAGAACGTAGTGACCTCAGGTTGTTGTATGGTTTGATCTTATTTAGTGCTGGTGTTTTTTTAGATTGATATAGTATTTTGTGGGTTACTACAAGTTGGTTGTATCTGAGAAGACTGGGCCACTCCAGCCATCCTAGTTGAGTAAGGTTGATATAATGGTGGGTCCTAGAGGTTGCACCTGAAGCAAATCTAGCAATATGGTTGTAACAACTAGCAAGTTTGGTAAGGGTGGCTTGGTTCAGGTTAGTGAGGAGGGTGAGGCATAGAGGAGGGCAGATAGTAGGTGGGACCAAGCGATAGTGGTTCTTGCAAAAGGAGTGAGGAAGGGTTTGATGCTGTATAGGGAGCCCATTTTTTGTTGACAGATTTGATGCTTTTATTGACATGGATATCATATTTTAGGGCAGTATCAACTGTGATACCCAGGAGTTTTGTGCAAGTATCTGGGGATATAATTGTGCCATTGTTGAAACTTATAGTAAAGAATGGTGAGGAGGATTTGCAGGTGGGGGAAAAGATGAGCAGTTTAGTTTTGTTGGGGTTTAATAGAAGCTGATGGTTTGTGAACCATTTTTTTACATCATTGAAAGTATTCTGGGTTAGGGTCATAAGCTTGGTTAAGGAGGAGACGGTACATATTAAAGTAGAGTCGTCCGCGTATTGGATGCAGGTGGCCTTGGGAGTGATGGTGGGTAGGTCATTGTAGACTGAGAAGAATAGTGGTCCTAGTATGGAGCCTTGGGGGACTCCTAGAGTAATGGGTATATGTGTGGATAGGGTATTCTGCCATAAAACTGCTTGTCTATCAGACAGGTAAAATTGGAACCATTTAATTGAGCTACTATTCAGCGACAGCTCCTTTAGGGTACTGAGAAGCAGTTGGTGACTGACAATATCAAATGCCTTGGAGAGATCTAGGAAGAGAGCAGAGGTAAGTTTGTTATTGTTTAGGTTGATGTTGATAGAGTTGGAAAAGGATTGGAGGGCTGATGTGGTGCTGTGGTGTGGCCTAAAACCATGCTGAGAGTTGTCCAGTAGTTTGTTTTGGGTGAGAGAGAGTGCATTAATTGGTTGTGGACACACTTTTCCATAATTTTGGCCAATGGTGATAGTATGGCTATTGGTCGGAAGTTTGAGAGGTCTAAAGAATTCCCTCCTTTATGAAGACGAATGATATGGGAAACTTTCCAGAGAGAGGGGATGGTGGCTTCAGTCAAGGTGCGGTTTATGATCGAGACAGGGTATGCAATGGCATCTGCCCCTTTTTGTAAATATTCTGGGGGGAGAAGATCAGTTGCCAGGGTAGTGGGCTTTAGTTTAATTAGAGATCGATGGTGGATGTAGATGCAGGTTGGAAAGCGAAAGGGAGTGGGGTAGTGGTTGTGAAGGAGTTTTGAAAGGAGCTGGTGGGGGTAGTTGGCTAGCTAGTGATTGGATGGTTTTGGTAAAATTGTTAATTATGTTAGCAGTTTCCTCTGGAGTTAAGGTCACATGTTGAGGGGGTGGGGGTGGAGGTTTGGCCAGGATGGAGCAGTTTGTTTATGCCTGCCCAAAGTTTTTGAGGTTTGTTCTGGTGTTTTTGCTGAAGGTGTTGATAGAATTCTTTTTTTGTCTAACAGTGTGGCTTTCTTGGTATCATTCCTTTAGTTGTCGGAATTTAGTATGGTCACTTGGGTCTTGGAGGTGCGCCATTTGTCCCATGCTTTATTTCTTGCTAGGATTTTGGTTTTGGTTACTTTAGAGAGCCAGGGGGCGGTCTTAGTTTTGGCTCTGAGGGTGTGCAGATAGGAGGGTGGGAATCTAGAATGGAGAGGAATTTAGAATTAAAGTAGGCTACAGCATAATCTAGTGAAAGTTCTTTAAGTATGGCCCAATTGCATGCTCTGAGTTCATTCTGAAAGTCAGTGGAGTTAAAGTTCTTGTTGTTTCTGATAGATTTATATAGAACCTGGTGGTGGTTATCTACTTTATGCTTAATGTTGTAAGTGAGTAGGTGGTCACTTGTGTCATCTGGGAGGGTACCCGTGTTATACAGGTCTGGGTGTTTGTTGCTGAGAATCCAGTCCATGATACTGCCTTTGTAGTTGGATTTACTTATTCTGGTGGGTGAGAATATAAGTTGGGTATAACCGTGAAGCTTTATATGGGTGGTGGGAGATTCAGAGGAACAATTGATGTTCATCGTGCTATGCTGCTGCAGTCACCACACTTGGGTTATCCTGCCGTCAGGCGGTCCCACAGTCGGCCTGAATTCCAAAGCCTTGGTCCGGCGTCTGTTGTCGTCGCTTCTTCCCTGATGTCAGTGCAGCAGGGGTATAAAAGAGGCAGCCAACGCCATTTTCTCCAGTCTTTCTTGCCGCGCGGTGTCCGAAGCAGAAGCAGTTCACAAGTGCCGGTCAGCCAGCTCCTGAGATTTTCGAACAGAATTTCAGCCGAAGTCTTCTATAAAGCTAAGTACCCAGTTGGGGAAACTTTTCTTGCCTCAGACCGATGTCAGACAAAGTTAATAATTGTATTTCTTGTGGGAAGCAAATACCTCATAAGGATTTTCATTCTTATTGTATTCCTTGCCTAGGCCCAGACCATGACGTTTCTGGTTGTCGGTTTTGCGCTAGGTTCAATAAACGCACTATTAAGTGTCGGGCTGATACCGCCCAACATTATTTTGGCAGAAAATTCAACTACATTATGTTGTTGGAACCTCCGACTACCGCTGCGTTTAAAAAACGCAAGGACAAAGACCGGCAGCCTAGACCAGATACCGAGGTCTCGGTTAGGCCTGCCGCCGGATCTTTGGTATTCAGTGAGGCGCCTACGCAGCCCCTGACTACCGCAGATTTAGAAAATACAACTACCTCTCAGCCAGAATCTACCGGGCCACTGGAGCCGGTTCCTCCTCAACTCGTGGACGCCAGCCCTGGTGGCGATCCGGAGACTATGGACAGGCCTTCGGTTTCAGAAGGCGTCTTTAAACCGACTACTCTTTCCGTTAAGTCATACGCTAAGCTTCCAAAGGTTAAGAAACCGGGTCCACAGACTCCCATACAGGCCCCTATGCCTAAAAAACAGATGCTCAAAATGGCGGAGGACCTGATTACCCTTATCAGAGGTTCCCAGCCCCCTCCTGACAAAAGGCCAAGACTGGAGGAAGATTTACCTCCTCCTGACCAGAAATCCATTTCCTCAGCAGACTCTGAGGAACAGGATTACCCCTTCCCTCTCTATGAAGCCTCAGATGCTGAGGAGTCTATTCCCTCTGTCCCCCCCCCCCCAAAGACTTCTCTTTTAGGGAAACCCTTCACACCATGAGAGAGCATTTCCACTGGGAAGGACAAGATTACTCTGACTCCAAGAAAAGACTCCGTGGGTTTCTTTTGCCTCAGCATAGACCCCTAGCCATTCCTCCTGTTTTGGACATTCTGGATGATGTCTACACTGAATCCAGTCTCAATCCAGATTCCTTACCTCCAGCACCACCTAAACCAGACAGATACTATCAAGTCCCTGACTCTCTCAAGTTTTTATATAAAAGCCCTGCTGCAGACCCAGAAACCATTTTCCAGGGTCCCAAAGGGGTTAAGGCCTCTACTGCTAAGAATCCACTACCTGTGGAAAGAGATTCCAGGGCATTAGAAAGATGGGGGAAAAAAGTGTATACCTCTGCCTCTTTGGCCATGAGGGTATTAAACTGCCAATTCCACATGATTAAATACCAGCAGTACTTGCTTACTCAGTTAAAACAAAGTGATCCCTCAAACAGATCAACTAGATTTCAAAGGGATGCAAGATTTGTTGCATGCAGCAGAACAAGTGGGAAAACATACCTTGCAGTGTGGTTTTGATTCTTTGGAGGCCTCATGTAGAGCAGCAGTCACAGGGTCTGTAATACGTAGACATGCTTGGCTAAAAGAGCAGACTTTACCAGAACATGTCAAAGCAAAGTTACTGGATGCTCCACTGCAAAAGGATGCATTATTTGGGGTCAAAGCAGAGAAAGTTTTAAAGAATATGGAAGAAAAGGCAAAATCAATGCAAACAGTTAAAGATTTTTTACAGGTACAACCTCCTCGCTTCAGCAGAAACTGGCCATCAAAAAACTGGTCCTTTCCTGCTTTAGACAGACCCCAAAGGGGCAGGTACAGACGCCCTAGGGGCAGAGGTCAGGCACAGGGTACCTTCAGGCCTAGACAATGGCAAACAACTCAGAGGGGGAGACGACAGATCTCAACCCTTCAGAAAACAAACTCAATGACTTTCCTCTTCGCCTGCCAAGCATAATTGCCCAGGCAGCACCTCTAAGAGGAAAACTGGCTCTTTTCCCACAAAATTGGCACATCATAACACATAACAAAGGACAAATGGGTTCTGGATATTATTACCCGAGGCTACAGATTTCATTTTCACACTTTACCATGGATGAGAGGCATGCCAAATCTGCCAACAAACCAGTGGGCAGAGGCACAAAAGCAAATTTCAGCTCTCATGAACATGAAAGCAATTCAAAAGGTACCTGCAAAAGAGCAAGGTCAAGGATTTTACTCAAGACTGTTTCTAGTACCAAGAAAGGACAAAGCCTGGAGGCCCATCTTAGACCTTTCAATTCTAAACGCGTACCTGGACATTCCCAAATTCAAAATGCTCACACTACAGCAGCTTCTTCCCATGCTGGGCAAGGAGTCTTGGCTGGTAACGTTGGACCTCCAAGAGGCATACCTGCATGTCCCTGTCAGACAAGATTGCAGAAGATGCCTCAGATTTTTGGCAGGCACAACGCATTATCAATTCTCTGCATTGCCCTTTGGCTTATCTACTGCGCCCAGAGTATTCACAAAATGCCTGGCATCAGTAATTGCATACTGCAGACAGCAAGGAATACAAATTTATCCATATCTGGACGACTGCCTGATCCAAGCGGACAGCAAAGACATCTTACTACAGCATCTGGCATTTGTAATAAAGTTGCCTAGGGTACACAGTAAACAAAAAGAAGTCAAAACTAATACCCTCACAAGAAATAATTTTCCTGGGTGCCAGCTTGAATACAACGGCCCAGATGGCTTACCTCACGCCAGACAAGCAAAAACAACTGGCTCAGTACTTCAAAAACATGGCAACTTCTACCCAGCTCACTGCAAAGAAATTCTTGCAGGCATTGGGGTACATGGCATCCTGCATTCAACTAATTGCATATGCAAGGCTGCATATGAGAACTACAATGGTACCTAAAAAGTGTATGGTCCCAACACAGACACAGCCTCAAAGCAACTATAACTCTCATTCCCTGCCTTCAAAAAGAGTTTCTATGGTGGGCTTAAGCATGCCAAGCAAACAAGGGCCTTCCTTTTGTCTCACCTCCACCAAACCAAACCTTGACAACAGATTCATCAGTCTATGCCTGGGGTGCACACATGGCAGGACAATGCATACAGGGCAAATGGTCTGCAAACCAAAGGCAACTACACATCAATCAAATGGAGATGCTAGCTGTAAAAAAATGCACTAACAGCCTTCAAGGACCTTTTGCATCCAGGACAACTTCTAATAAGGACGGACAACACCACAGTTATGTGGTGCATAAACAAACAAGGAGGGGGACACTCCTACCCACTATGCAGACAGGCAATGGACTTGTGGAACACAGCGTTAACTTACCAAGTACAACTGCAAGCACAATTCCTGCCAGGAAAAGAAAACATTTTGGCAGACAAATTAAGCAGAAATTTGACAGACCCTCACGAGTGGAGACTACACCCACAAGTATTTTCAATGATAACTCAAAGGTGGGACCACCAGACATAGATCTGTTTGCCTCAACCAACAATTGCCAGCTACAAAAATTTTGCACAAGGACTTACCATCCCCTGGCCTGGAAAGTGGATGCCCTATCATTCAGTTGGACAGCATTGTCGGTCTACGCCTTCCCACCTCTGCCTCTACTCATCCAGGTATTACTGAAAACCAGATCAGAGAGACCACAGATGATCCTCATTGCCCCGGACTGGCCACGTCAACACTGGTACCCACTACTACGAAACTTGACTCACAGCCCTCCATGGATCTTACCTCCATTCCCTCTGCTGTTAACCCAACAAAACTCTCAGATCCTTCACAGTCAGCTAAGGACCTTAAATCTAGCTGCATGGAAAATACCTTAAATTATCAAACAACACTTCTCTCAAAGGACGTCCAGAATGTCATTTTGGAGGCCAGGAGGCCCAGCACCAGAAAAACTTACTCAGACAAATGGAAAAGATTTTGTGTATGGAGGCAGGCCAGAAGCCTAAATCCTGGCATCCCAAATATTCCGCACATACTCCAATATCTAACTGAGATGCTACACAAAGGCCTTTCTTTCTCATCCATAAAGATCCATGCTTCAGCCTTTTCAGCTCAATACGATACGATTCCTCCCATTTTCTCTCATCCTTTAAGGCAGTTTCTCAAAGGGGCAAAAAATATAAGACCCCCCAGAAAACCACCTACTCCTACTTGGGATCTAAATTTTGTTCTGGAAAAGTTAACACTTCCTCCTTTCGAACCAGCCTTTTCAGCAGAGCTTCAATACTTGTCATGGAAGACAGCCCTGCTGTTGGCTATCACCTCAGCACGCAGAGTCTCAGAACTGCAGGCACTTATGGCAGTGGAACCTTTCATCATTTTCCATCAGGACAGAGTATCTTTACGCACCAACCCTTCCTTCATGGCAAAGGTAGTATCCAGTGTGGCTCTATCAGACCATACACTTGCCCACCTTTTATCCAAACCCACAGAATAAAGGAAAAAGACTCCTTTACTCTTTGGACATTCACAGACAGTTACATTACTATTTGGACAGGACAAAGGCCTTCAGATAATCTGACCAACTCCTTCTATCCTATGCACCAGGCTCAGAAGGAAAGGCTATTTCAAAACAGACCATCTCCAAATGGATAGCACATTGCATCCGCTTTTGCTACTCACACCATGGGAAAGCAGTGCCTGCTAGTATTAGGTCTCACTCTACCAGGGCTACAGCAACCTCAGCAGTCTTCCTCCGAGGAGTCCCTACAAAGGACATTCTGGAGGCAGCTACCTGGAGTTCAGTGTACACCTTCACCAAGCATTTCCACCTTCCTCTGTACTCAAAAACCAGAGCTGGGTTTGCCACTGCAGTTCTGCAGGGCATCTTAGCTGCACCTAACCCAGTTTAGCTCCTACCACCCAACCATATTTGGGACTCTACCCAAGTGTGATGACTGCAGCAGCATAGCACGATGAACATAGTACAGTTTTGTACATACCATAAATGTAGATGTTAGAGTGGTTATGCTGCTGCAGTCCAGGTTGCCCTCCCTCCATCCCCTCTACCTAATAAGGCTTTTCTTATACCTCCATGTACTTCAACCTTTGAGATACATGTCTATAGTGTATTTGCTTACAACTAGTACCATTGTTTTGCACTAAGGTATGTTTTGCAAGCTTCTTATTTTGCCTTCTTAGTTTGGGGCACCTGACATCTGGGGCAAGAAAAACTGAAGAAAATGGCGTCGGCTGCCTCTTTTATACCCCTGCCGCACTGACGTCAGGGAAGAAGCAACGACAACCGACGCCAGACCAAGGCTTTGGAATTCAGGCCAACTGCGGGACCGCCTGATGGCAGGATAACCCAAGTGTGGTGACTGCAGCAGCATAACCACTCTAACATCTACATTTATGGTAGATATAAAACTGTACTTTCCAGTCAATATTAAGGTCTCCTAACACCATAGTTTCATGGGGGTATGTGTTGGAAAGCCATTGGAGGAAGTCTTCTAGGGTATTTGCATTGTTGCCTGGGGGGGATATAAATGCAGGCAGTGAATATAGATCTACTTTTGTTAAGCTGTAGTTTGCTAACTAGGGCTTCTGCATTATTGAACAAGGGGGGTTGTTGTGGGGCTAGTGTGACATCTATTGTGTTTTTAAACAGAACTGCTACTCCTCCACCTTTCCTGGTGCTGCGGTCTAGTCTAAGTATGTTGTACCCTGGTGGGATAACCTCATCATTTTTAGTTCCTGGTTTTACCCAGGTTTCTCTAAGACATAGCACATCAGGTGAGTAGGTAGCTAGAAGGGCATGAAGATTATGGACCTTGTTGCTAACACTCCTGATGTTTAGGTGATGGGTCAGGAGAGAGTTAGGGGACCTTGAATTTGACCATATGATGAAGGTGGTAGTGGGCTGGGAGCTTGTGGGAATGATGGGTCCAGGGTTAGGAAAAAAAAATTACACCGTTTTTTGTACAGGTTAACTCTGGAACTTTCTTTTGCTATCCTCTCAAACTCATTATATTCCAACATTTTTGTGCCTGCTTTATGTACAGGTTTTTATTGCCCCCCCCCCTTTGTAATTTTTTTTCATCTACCCATGCCACCATCCTTCTGTTTCACAGAGCATGTTCTTCCTGTTCTCCATGATGTTCATCGTGCATACAGCTGCAGTAATGACAGATGGGTTTTCAGCCGTCAGGCGGTCCCTCGGTCGGCCGAATTCCAAAGTCTTGGTCCGGCGTCGGTTGTTGTCGCTTACTCTTCTGACGTAAGGAAGGCCAGAGTATATAAGACACAGCCGACGCCAGGTTCTTCAGTCTTTTTTGCCGCGCGGTGCCCGAAGCAGAAGCAGTTCGCAAGTGCCGGTCGGCCAGCTCCTGAATTACGAAAATATTTGGAACCGAAGTCTTCTTTAAAGCTAAGTACCCCATTGGGGAAACTTTTCTTGCCTCAGACCGATGTCGGAAAAAGTTAATAATTGTATCTCTTGTGGGAAGCAAATACCGCATAAGGATTTCCATTCCCTTTGCATACCTTGTTTGGGCCCAGACCACGACGTCTCGGGCTGTCGCTTTTGCGCTACCTTCAATAAACGCACTATCAAGCGTCGGGCGGAGTTCGCCCAACATTATTTTGGAAAAGCGTTTGACTATAAAATGTCGTCGGACACTCCGACTACCGCTTTTCCAAAACGTAGGAAAGGACCGACATCCAAGGCCGCGGGTCTCCGCTGACACCACACCGAAACAGGCTCCACGTGTTCCGGTTCTCAGTGAGCCTTTGCAGTCCCTGAGCACCGACGACACACGACTCTGGCGGTGTCCTCTGTACCTGAGACCGGGCCCTTCGGCCTTTCCCAGACTACTACCAAAGCCCCGGCTTCTTTTGAAACTGTTAATGTGGACAGGTCCACCTCCACCCATGGTGTTTTTAGGCCTTCATCTACTTTCTCCATTAAGGCTTTTACTAAAGCCAAAGCAGTCAGGCATCACACTAGGCCTGTTGCACAAGGCCCATCTTCTGGACCCTTGCCTAAGAAACACATGCTTAAGATGGCGGAGGACCTTATTACACTTATCAGAGGTTCCCAGCCCCCTCCTGATAAGAGACCCAGAGTAGAGGAAGAATCCCCATCTTCTGACCAGGGATCCATTATTTCGGAGCATTCTGATGCAGAGGAACACTCTTATTCTCCTTTTGAGGATTCGGATGCTGAGCAATCTATCCCTTCTGTGTCCCCCTGAGGATTTTTCTTTTGGGGAAATCTTGCACACCTTGAGAGAGCACTTCCATTGGGAAGGCCAAGACTTTTCAGACTCCAAGAAAAGACTTAGGGAATTTATCTGGTTACCTCAACACAGACCTCTGGCTATACCCCCTGTTTTGGAGGTACTGGATGATGTCTATTCGGAGGCCTGTCTTAACCCTGATTCCCTGCCTCCAGCACCAGTAAAACCTGATAGATATTACAGAGTGCCCACTTCTCACCAATTTCTCTATAAAGGCCATAATGCTGACCCTGAAACCATTTCACAAGGCCCTAAGGGATTAAAAGCCGCCACTGCTAAGAATCCACTCCCTGCAGAAAGGGAATCCAGATCTCTAGAAAGGTGGGGTAAGAAGGTATACACCTCGGCCACCCTAGCCATGAGGGCCTTAAACTGTCAGTTTCATATGATAAAATATCAACAGTACTTGCTATCACAATTAAAGAGCAAAATGTCAAATCTTGAACAACCAGATTTAAAAGAGTTACAGGATATGATGCATAGTGCGGAGCAGGTGGGTAAACACACCTTACAATGTGGTTATGATGCCCTAGAGGCCTCCAGTAGAGCGGCTGCTACAGGGTCAGTCATCCGCAGACATGCCTGGCTTAGAGAGCAAACTTTACCAGATCATGTGAAAGCTAAATTTCTTGATGCTCCTTTGCAAAAGGATGTTCTTTTTGGTACTAATGCTGAGGATATACTACGAAAAATGGAGGAAAAAGCCAAGTCTATGCAAACTGTCAAAGCCTTTCTACAGGTCCAGCCACCACGGTTTAGCAGGAACTGGCCTTCAAAGAACTGGTCCTTTCCAGCCAGTGACAAGCCCCAAAGAGGTAGATACAGACGGACAAGGGGCAGAGGGCAATCACAAGGATCATACAGAGGCAGACAATGGCAATCTCCAGCACCAAGAGGTGGTGAAGACCGTACACAACAATACAGGAAGCAAACTCAATGACTCCCTCATTTCCATGCCAAGCCAGTTTCAGTTGGCAGCACCTTTGGGAGGGAAACTAGCATTATTTGCAAGCAATTGGCATATTGTCACAACAGACAAATGGATCCTGGACATTATAAACAGAGGCTACAAATTTCAATTCCACACTCTACCAAAAAAGAGAGGCATGCCAAACCTGCCACAAAATCAAAGGGCAGAGGCACAACTGCAAATTTCGAAGCTCCTAAACATGAGAGCTATACAAAAGGTACCTACACACCAACAAGGTCAAGGATTTTATTCAAGACTCTTTCTGGTACCAAGAAAAGGATCCGACTGGAGACCCATTCTGGACTTATCCATACTAAACACATACCTACTCGTACCAAAATTCAAGATGCTCACATTACAGCAACTTCTTCCCATGCTGGGCAAGGAGTTTTGGCTGGTAACATTGGACCTCAAGGAGGCATACCTGCATGTCCCAATCAGACAAAGTTGCAGAAGATACCTCAGATTTCTTGCAGGTTCAATTCACTACCAATTCTCTGCATTGCCCTCTGGCTTATCTACTGCGCCCAGAGTATTCACAAAGTGCCTGGCATCAGTGATAGCTTACTGCAGACTGCAAGGGATACAAATTTACCCTTATCTGGACGACTGCCTGATCCAAGCGGACAGCAAACACAGACTACTAGAACATCTGGCATATGTGACACGGTTACTGCTTTCTCTGGGTTACACCATCAACAAGGAGAAATCAAAGCTAACACCAGCTCAGAAAATAACCTTCCTGGGTGCCAGCTTGGACACAAACACCCAGATGGCATATCTTACGCCAGAAAAACAAGGGCAACTACCTCAGTACTTCAAAACACTAGCAAAAAGTACCAGGCTTACTGCAAGGAAAATCCTGCAGGCTCTGGGATTCATGGCATCTTGCATTCTTCTAATCCCATCTGCAAAGCTGCACATGAGGAAACTTCAATGGTACCTAAAATATCTATGGTCTCAACACAGTCACAGTTTGGAAGCAATTATACCAATAATTCCATGTCTACAAAAGGAATTTCTATGGTGGGCACAAGCATGCCAAGCAAATACAGGCCTCCCATTCTGCAAGCCTCAAGCAAAACAAGTCATAACCACAGACGCCTCCGACTACGCCTGGGGGGCGCACATGAAGGACAGGTGCATTCAGGGAAGATGGTCCCAAAAGGAAAAGCACCTTCACATCAATCAAAAAGAAATGCTAGCAGTAATAAATGCAATTACAGCTTTCAAAGACTTCCTGCATCCAGGACAACTACTGATAAAAACAGACAACACCACGGTAATGTGGTACATAAACAAACAAGGAGGAACACATTCATACCCCTTGTGCAGACTAGCCATGACTCTTTGGAACTTGGCTCTGGAAAGACAAATCGAGCTTCAAGCACAATACCTGCCAGGACTGGAAAACACATTGGCAGACACTCTGAGCAGGAATATGATAGACCCACACGAATGGAAGTTACATCCTCAGGTGTTTGCAGAGATAATCCAAGCGTGGGGGAGGCCAGACATAGATCTTTTTGCCTCCCACAGGAACCATCAATTGACAAAGTTTTGTTCAAGGACCTTCCATCCAAAGGCCTGGAAAGTGGACGCCTTTTCATTCAGTTGGACAGCATGGACAGTTTATGCATTCCCACCTCTGCCTCTATTGCCCAAGGTACTGCTGAAAGCAAGAGCAGACAAACCAAGGATGATACTGATTGCACCGGATTGGCCAAGGCAACACTGGTATCCACTCCTGAGGAGTCTAATCCATTCTCCTCCCTGGGCCTTGCCTCTAATACCACTTCTGCTGACTCAGAACAGCTACAAGACCCTGCACAGTCAGCTGAAGACACTCAACCTCGCTGCATGGAAAATTCCTTAACACCTCAACAGACCCTTCTCTCCAAGGAGGTGCAGGATGTCATTTTGGAGGCCAGAAGACCATCAACTAGAAAAGCTTACTCCGCAAAATGGAAGCGGTTTTGCTGTTGGAATGAGAAAAGAGGCCAGGATCCTAGGAAGTTGAACTTGCCTCGAGTTTTACAGTACCTAGCTGAGCTACTGAACAGTGGACTTTCATTTTCATCCATTAAAATACATGCCTCAGCCATCTCTGCAGAATACAACAGACTCCCCTTTGTTCTCTCAACCTCTCTTACGGCAGTTCCTCAGTGGGGCTAAGAATATTAGACCGCCAAGAAAGCAACCAATACCAGCCTGGGACCTTAACTACATTCTGGAAAAATTGACATTGCCTCCCTTTGAACCGGCTGCCTCAACAGATCTGCAATATTTGTCCTGGAAAACAGCTTTTCTTCTGGCCATCACTTCAGCTCGTAGGGTTTCTGAATTACAGGCTCTCATGGCGGTGCAGCCCTCCCTCATCTTCCATCAGGATAGGGTTTCCCTTCGTACTAACCCGTCCTTTATGCCTAAAGTGGTATCCAGGGTAGCCTTAAACCAAGCCATACACCTACCTACCTTCTATCCTAACCCTCAAAACAAAGGGGAAAGGCTGCTTCACTCTTTAGACATTCATAGGCAGCTACGTTACTATTTGGACAGAACTAAGTCCTTCAGGACATCAGACCAGCTTTTTGTGTCCTATGCCCTGAGGGCTCCAGGGAAACCAGTTACCAAACAGACCATTTCCAAGTGGATTGGCCACTGCATACGTTTTTGTTACTCCTACCATGGGAAACCTGTCCCCACTGGTATCAGATCTCACTCCACCAGGGCAACAGCCACCTCTACTGCCTTCCTCAGAGGTGTGCCTACTAAGGATATCTTGGAGGCAGCCACTTGGAGTTCTGTACATACCTTCACAAAACACTACCATCTGCCTTTATACTCCAGAACAAGAGCAGGCTTTGCCACTGCTGTTTTGCAGGGCATTCTGGCTCAACCCAGTTCCTCATAATACCAACCACCCTATTCATAGCTTTGGGACTCTACCCATCTGTCATTACTGCAGCTGTATGCACGATGAACATAGTACAGTTTTGTACCTACCATAAATGTAGATGTTAGAGTGCTGATACAGCTGCAGTACAGGTTTCCCTCCCTCCTTCCCCTCTTGGTGAGGCCATGTGGCCTAATAACCTCTTCATACCTCCTGACTGGGTTATCCTGCTATGTTTTATTTGCTTATTTTATGGATTCCTTTATTTATGTATTGCCTTCCTTTTGGGGGCACCTGACATCTGGGGCAAGAAAGACTGAAGAACATGGTGTCGGCTGTGTCTTGTATACTCTGGCCTTCCTTACGTCAGAAGAGTAAGCGACAACAACCGACGCCGGACCAAGACTTTGGAATTTGGCCGACCGAGGGACCGCCTGACTGCTGAAAACCCATCTGTCATTACTGCAGCTGTATCAGCACTCGAACATCTACATTTATGGTAGGTACAAAACTGTACTTTTTGTATCTTTGCAAACAAAACTAGTCTGTTCCATGATGGTATGCACGTTTTGGAGTGGTATATTTATAGGACTATACCTATGTTAAATCACTTCAGCTTCCAAAACCACACTGAGGTCCATGTGCTTCTTTGTCAGCCTCTATTGCAGTGGTGCTACCCATTTATGTCACTCTCTTAGACATCAGTTCCAACAAATCATGGCCAAACCCTGAAAGAAAGCAGCAGCAGCCTATGGTGCTTGGATATGACCACCTACTCAGGCTAAAGTGGTGCTTACAGATATGGCTGAAAGCCCAGGCTAAATTGGTGCTAACAGATATAGCCTCTCATCTTGGCTAAGTGTTACCTATAGATATGGTCCCCCACCACCATGGCTAAAATGGTACTTGTAGCTACAGCAACACTGCATCTCCTAGAATATTTTTGTAAGATCACTGCTACTCAGCCACAACAGTGAATCAGTTCAGCGTCTTATATATATGTGTGTGTGTATGTGTAAAAAAATTACACAGTACATTCTTTTGCTATCCTCTCATACTGACACTTTAAATGCACTGTTGGCTTGAGAAGGCCAATAAAGTCAAGAATAGCAGGTCTATAATTTCATAGCTTTGATATCAAGCTTATTACTTACTGGTCTTCAAGAAACCAGGTTCCCATGTGTTTTTTCCCAGCATGAAGATTGTTTTTGGGGGAGGGTGTTTTAATAATTGACATTAACTGTGAAGTTGTGCTGTATTTGTCATGATTCTTCTATTACTGATTGTTTTAGTATTCAGTTTCCAAATGTGATGTTAGTTCCCCAAACATTATGTTCTAAGCATGGGCTGTCTAATAGAACTGGATCAAATATTGCCTTGCAAAAAAAGACAGAAGTCATTTTTATTACTAACTATTCCTGAAGCCAGTCTGAATAATTCCAGTTTTTCAACCATGATTTTTTACTAATGAGAAATTGTTGTACATTTTCATATTCTTCTAAAGTGGCTCACTGAAGGTATAAAAGAACATTATAATAAGTTGTTTCAGTGAGGTTAGCCAAGTATACTGATGTGCCCAAGTTTCAGCATTGGTGCTTCTCTTATTTGTTCTTGCTCTGGATATAAATTTCTAAAAAGTACTTGTTACGAAGAATGGTCAGGAATTTACTGTTTTCATTGCAGTTTACTTCATAATAGGTCATTTAATATCAACACACCTCATTAATGTTTGTTTCAATCTCCTTGGTGAATAAATATAAGCTTTTTGCAGAGGTGGGTGGCAAAGTCCCCAGCCAACTTTATTTTTAAATACCAACTCAGGATTGCAAAACCTAATGGAAAATATATTTCCTTTTCCAGAATTTTTGTGTCATCTGGAGTATAAAGAGAAACATGTTCCTTCCAAACAACTTACAAAAAACAAGCACACAGTCAATGCATCTTTTTTAGTAAAATGAGAAGTGGAAAAGGCTAAATGCTATAGACAAGATGAGCCGTAACAAAATGGAAGACTTCTAGTTCATTTATTCCCCTCACGAATTGCCTATAACAGAAACAAGAGGCACGAGGGACATTCATCGCAACAGCTATACAGAAAAGCTTGTATATCTCTTTATAGTAACACCCATACTTAAAGCGCTGTACTGCATGTTCTACACCCCCAGGTGTTGTAGAATACTCCACTAATTAGAAAAACGGTTGTTGACATGAGAAATATTCAAAAGCTTACACTGGAGGTGTTCTAGCCTGGTATATGCACCATACATAAATTTCATATTGAATGAAACACTTCATATCTGAAACAGAACTTTAATACCTGATAAAACATTTCAATTTGACTGTTCATAATCAGTGATGACAAACCTTTTGGGTTCGGCGTGTCAAAAATTTGGAAAATGCCCATCTTGACTCTTCTGGAGTGTCACCTCCCCAAACAAAAGAGAAACAATTCTTTATGTATTCATTTATTTAAAAAATAAAGCATAATCATATGTGGTGCTATGAATCTAGTAACTTTCTAAGTTTTATAAGAGCAATGTTATATTTATATCCCTATTTTGGGCTTTTGTCCCCCATTATTTTACCCTTTGTCCAGATTTCTTTTGCTAAGAGGTTGAGAAGTCTGAAAGGAAGTGTTCCAGATTCTGAAGATGGAAGGCTGACAAAGATGTGCCATGTTACTTTCCTATCGCTATTGTCCACACACAGTATACTGTAAAGTTTTTTTTCATGTTGCTTATCGTCATAGTGGTGAATAGCACAGAAAATAAAACAGCATAGCTCTCAATACATCAGGGATAAATCTCAACAGAATTGGGGACAAATCTGGAAATAAGAGACATGAATAGTTTTAAACTACTAGTACTATTTGAGACACTTGACAGAAAGAAATGAACGTGAATTAATATATATTTTCTGAAGTAAAATAAGTCTAGAAATCTAATTATTGTCGTTAAAGTCTCCAGTTTTCAGAGGGATTGAGTGATAGTCGAGAGGAATGGAAAACAGCACATGCTTAGAAATGCAGACCACTTGCCCTTTGCAGAAGTGTAACCATGAAGAGAAGATGTCAACACTGTCCTTTGCAGACTCTATTGAGACAGTGTACTGAAATAGTCTTTGAGGTTAATTACTTCCTTACTCTGCAGTGGTGGTGTTGAACTGGCTCCTGTTACAAAATAATTCAATGCACTTCACATGAGCAATGAATGCAAAAGCAGTTTCTTTGGTAACTCTGGTGTTGGTGAATGCTGGTGCGTCACAAGTTCACCGTCACTGGTTCGTATAGTCCATTTTGCATTGTATGCAGTTTGAATATCTTATTTTAATGAGTCTGCCATATTTAGAATGTTGCTGCAATTTACAGTCATTTTCTGACATGTCCTGTCTTGCATATTTCTAAAATGGATCACCCCACTGAGAATCTCCATTCCCTTGTATTGGAACAAAGATTTCAGCTATCAGACTTTTATTGGTTCTGTGTTTTGGAAGTAACATCAAACATGATCTTTTTCTAAGAAAGTGGCAGAATGCGCAACTACTTGAAACATATGCTTCCTTGTCGCTGACCTTTTGAACCATTTGTTAAATTCAGAGCACCTTAATGTAATTTGTATCCAGTCTATTTTTAATTGGTCAGATGTCCTTACATTCACTGCAGTATTCTTCACAGATGGGATTCCCTACAATGGAGGCCCAACGTCTGACCTTTCTACCAAAGCCTACTGTTGCTTTAAGGTATGCCAAATGTCATGCAAATGCTCTTTGCGTAGTATAGGGCATAAAGGTAACGTTCAGGTATACCATCTACAGAACTTCTTTGCCACCAGTCTGAACGGTTGATGTTATGTTCTCACCTTCATTCTTCTGGAGCCAATCCTCATCTCTGACTTGGCCAAATAAACCAGCTGGAAGTCTCAAACTTGGCTCTTGGCAAGGTAGGTATTCCATGATGCAGTGGTGCAACTCTCCAGATCTCGTTTTCTGCTTTACGAGGTTGGATGTTCTCTTATTAGCTATGGCTAAGTTTTTTGTTTTTTGTCTTTTGCCTTCTAATAGTTAAAACTAGTTAGAATTTAGAAATTAGTTAGTTTACTGAGTGCTGTGACCCTTTTAAACCTTAGATTTAGTGTGTAGCTTAACTTTTTCTCATTTATTTCCGCTGTTGTGTGCTATTTTTTGGCCGTTGTTTTTTTCGCAGGCCTGTGCTGTGTATCTCTAGTTATCTTACTGGAGTGGTGCTATTAAAATTGCATTTAGTGTCTGTATTTAGACACTTAGTTAATTAGCTTGGTTAGTTCATTAGCTCATTTAAGTTAGAGAGCTAATTGCCCATTTTAGTTAGTGGGCTAGTAGTGTTGGTAGTGTTCTCTCCTTTTATTATAGCTTTCTAGGTCCATTTAAATTAGCGGTCCTAGTGCTCACTTTAGTTAGAGCAAAGCTATTTCTATTTATATTCATTAGATGTGCTGTATGTGTTAAATTAGCATGTTATATTTTTTCTAGAAGTGGTGTGATTTTTTTACTTAGTGTTTATTACTCTTATAGGACTTTTTTTCTTTCCTAACATGTCCAAAGAAACTAAGGAGAAAGAACATAAGCCTTCAGGCTTTAAGAAATGTCAAAAATGCACCCAGAAAATGTCTATTACAGACTGACATAGCATTTGTGTATTGTTTAGGAGCTGTCCATCTCCAGGAAAATTGAACTTTCTGCCACTCCTTTAGCACAAGTGTGTTGCAGGAGTGTAAAAACAAATTGATTGTGAAAGGACTCTTGAAACCGACCTTTGAGTAAGCTGTACAGAGTGCTTCTTCATTCTCCTCTTCTAAGAGAGACAAACCAACCAAAAGGCCATCTCCTGTTTCTTCGGCTCAGTCAGAGCCTCCTGAAAAATTGTCAAAAATTTCACAACCATCAACCTCCTCGGCTCCACAGGCTTCAGAACCAACAAAGATTATTATTGACAAACCTAGTTCTTCGGCTCCAAGGTCTTCGGAACCAAAAGAAACAGCGTCTCAGAGCTGGTCCATTGAAATTCCACTGGTCTCCCCTACTTTGAGAGCTCCCATTCTGGAGAAATCTCGTTCACCAACTCTGTCCTCCAGGTCCTGTAGGAGCCTATCTGATGATGACGTGGAGCAGGTGGTGCACAGACTTTTAAAGTTGCCGGCACTGGCAAAATTGTTCTCTGCTCTGCACCAACAGGTTTTGGAGCCTTCTAAGACTGTTGCCTCCACTGACGTTCCTCCTCTGAGCTATGCTGGATCTTCAGAGCTAGAGTGCCAAGTACCACCTGCTGTAGACCTGTCGGTTCTGAGACCCTCTTCAGAGATTATGGAACAGATATCTGCTCCAACACTCAGTGCCATCCATGGTATCTGGAAGCCAAGGCTCTCTGGTCGGCCCCAAGGAGGAGGCTCAGACCAGAGTTTCTTTGATTCCAAGTCTACCCCTCAGTGTGTCAGCTCAGGTGAGCTCGGCTCCTATTTCAGCTTTGGAGCCTGTGTCTCTGTGGCTAGGGGTGTCCTCTGTTTCCTTGGAGCCAGAGATATCCTTGGAACCAGCAGATTCTGCTTTTGAGCTGATGAGGAGTATGCTGTCCCCCTCTACAGCTCTACACAAGAATACTGGCATTAGTTCCCCCCCCCCCAAGCACTGGTTACTGTCTTGGCACCACCCCATCCACAGGACAGCAGAGATTCAGAGCCTCATGAACCCCCATTGGGTGAACCCATCTCTTCCAAGGCCTCCCCAGAATACCCTTCTGAGGAACCCCCTCGGAAGAGGATATGCAAGAGGAAGCATATAGACTCCCCTGATGAGTCTTGTCACCTCAGGCACTGACCTTGAGGAGTCGGAAGGGACCCCACAGTCATCCTCTGAAGATATCTTATTTGCAGATATCCTTGAGATCCTAAAACAGAAAGGTGGCTGAAAAACCATCACCCCTTCTGATGAGGAGTTGGTGTACCTGAAGGCCTTTGGATCTCAACCTTCAACCTCCTGGGTGTCTCCACCTTTTGATGAACTAATTGAGTTAGTTGCCTGACACTATGGAACCAGTCCCTTGGAGACCAAACAAGTTTGTCAGTCCCCACTGGAAAAGATTTTCTTACAAAAGGTGTGCCTGTAGATGTTATGCTAGATGCTGTGGTGATGGCAGTAGCCACCAAGAAGGAACTTTCTGAGACATCCTCTTCTGTTCATCCTCTGAACAAAGATTCTTGAAAGATGGACAGATACGGGAAGCGTGTCTTTTCGTCAGCGACTTTTACACTCTGATCGCTGAACTACCTCATATACTTTACAAGGCTACAAAGAGATCTGCAAGATTCATTGGCTGTGGGGGTGACTGAGAAAGTCTCTTCCCAACTGTCCACCTTAAATTCCATCATAAACTCTTCCTTGAGACTGATATCCTATGCAGCAGATGGTGAGAGTAGGGCAGCAGGTTCAGGAGTTTCCCTGAAGACACTCCTGGATGCGCTTGTGTAATTTTGCAGAACCTTTTAAGTCTACTTTTACTAATGCCCATTTTGATGGTGCCTCAATTTTTGGACCCAGAGTTAGACACACTCACCAGATGCAAGCAGAAAGGGAAAATGCTCTCTGCCGTTGGAGTACATTTTTCAGTACCTTCAAGACCTTATTCTAAAGGTCAGAAGAGTGGGAATATGTAGTTCAAAAGACCCCAAGGAGCTTTCCAAGATGCACAAGGTGAATCCTTCCCCAGGGGCAGAGGGGGAGGCAACAGTGGTTGATGTCCTAGAGGTGGGGGGAGTTCACAAAACCAGGGTGATTATGATTCCTTGCGTGGATGTCTTTACCAGCGGTCCTGAAATGAGACCCATCTGCTCTACTCTGGAGGCAGTTGGGGGATGTTTATTTTTGTACCCAGAAGTCTGGCAAAATGTCACAAAAGACAAATGGGTATAAAGCATAATATCCAGAGGATATTCCATTCCCTTTTACCATCCCATCCCACAAATCAGAACAATCCCAGATGTTCCACCCAATCTAAGGCAACAAGCAACTATAGAAATCCAAAAGTTGCTAGACAAGAGTTATCCAAAAAGTCCCTGCAGACCAAATAGGATTCGGAACTTACGCAAGATTCTTTTTGGTGCCAAAAAGAACAGGGGACTGGAGACCCATATTGGATCTCAGCAAATTGAATGAATCCGTCAAAAATTCAAAGTTCCGAATGATGACACTGCAGTCAATACTTCCCTTCTTGGGGAAAGATGATTGGATGTGCTCAGTAGACCTTCAAGATGCGTACTACCACATAAAAATGGACAGTGCATCAAGCAGTAATTTACGCTTCTGGGTGTGAGCCAGTCATTATCTGTTCCAAACTGTGCCCTTTAGTCTCACTACAGCGCCCCAGAGTGTTCACCAAATGCATGTCAGTGGTAACGGCTTACTTGAGACGTCTTGGATTCCAGGTGTTTCCGTATCTGGATGACTGGCTCCTAACTGCCACCACCGAGCATCTACTCCAACAAGCCAGGAATGTGACATTGGAAATTTGTGCTCAGCTAGCCATAACAGTTAATTAAAAGTCTGTCTTGTTGCCTTGACAACATATTACCTTCATAGGTGCAAACCTAGACACTGTTTCTATGATGGCATGTCTTCCAACCAACAGAGTTTCTGCCCTCAGGCAGCAAATACTTTACGTTCTTCCCAAGGACAAGGTAAAGGCAAAGGTAGTTCTGAAACTTCAACCATAACTCTAGTTCCTCTCACCAGGATGCATATGGCAATCCTTCAATGGCTCCTATTTTCCCAGTGATCGCTTCAAGAATTTCCTATGTCCCATCTGATCAGAGTAAGAGTCCTGCAAGAAGGATCTATGATGGTGGACTCAATCCAATCATGTGACCATCGGTAGACCCTTTATTCCACACCAACCTGTTGCTACAGTGACCATGGATGCTTCCCAGATAGGGTGGGGGGCATTATCTGGGAAGGACAGTCCAAGGTATATGGCAAGACCGAGGCCTCATTTGCACATCAGTATTCTAGAAATGAGAGCAGTGCTTCTACCATTGCAAGATCTTCAAGACTCTCTTCCACTAGGGATGATTGCAATACAGTCCGACAATGTCGGTGGTATGGTACATAAACAAGGAGGAACCAGATCTGAGAGTTTGTCACTGGGCAATATCTTTGTAACCCTTTCTAGTAGCAATGCACATCCCAGGGAAATCCAGTGTGAAATTTTATTTTAAAAGGAAAACCTGAATGTTCTCTTTTGATAGCATTCACTCATTCTCTGTTGTGGAAGTACTTATGGTATAGGTAAGTACAGCACAGCTGTATGTATAGGGGCATGTTTACAGTTGAATATGTGCTTTCATCTGCCTGAATGGTCACACTGTGGGAGTTAGGTGGGAATGTCATGTGTGTTTGTATTTGCGAGGGTCTGCGAGTGTGTTTACATAGGAGTGTGTGTGTGTGTGTGTGTGTGTGTGTGTGTGTGTGTGTGTGTGTGTGTGTGTGTGTGTGTGTGAGACTGTTCAAGGTACCAGTGCTACCACGATGATCAGACTGGTATGGCAAGTATGAGCATGGTCACATCTGACAACAGTGTTAAATTTACGTAATGAGATACTAATGAGGTGTTTCTCTGTGCTGCTTTACCATGTCACTGAATCGGATTCCCTCCATCACAGAAACTGAACAACCCCTGTTGGCTAAATGTCGGTAGAGAGGAGCTGTCTTAACACCAGCTGGTATGTCAACGTAGGTTGTACAACAATGTCCAAAATATACAGTGTAGACCCTAAGTGGCCAAAACCACTAATATGCTGTGAGCAAAGGAAGCCAGAAGATAAAAGAAATAGGAAGAATCTTTTTATCTAGCCAGGATCTATAATGCACTTAAGCCAAACTGACAAGTGATATGGCATGCAGTTTCGTTTTGAAGTAGGAGAGAACATCAGCATTTCATAATACAAAGCATTCAACACAGAATAGTCTTTTCTTAAATGTTTTATCTGACTAAAGTTCAGATAGATAAATATAGCAGCACTGTCACTCTGGGGTTCAAGCCCCTGTACTGATAAAGCAATGAGTATTTTGCCTTCTGGAATCTAACAGTAACCACAATGCCTAAATTTGTGGAGAAGACATTAGCAAAATGAATATTTGTGAATATATAGCTAGTGGGGTTGTAATTACAAATAGATTGATGCTTTCACTTACAGGATAAGGAAATATACTCAGCATGTTTTAGGGAAATCCACAGATGTCTGCTTGATCAGCACCAGGCAAGGCTCAAATGAGGTGTTCCGTGTTGGGAGCATTTCATACTTGCCATTTTAGTACAAGCTCCATGATAAGTCAATTAAGCTCACATGCAGCTTTCAGTTATGATGCATCAACCTTAGGATTAATCCAGTATCCTGTGTAAGAGGAACATCAAAGATATGTCAAATAACAATTTGAAACTGGAACAGTTAAGGAGGTGAACTGGCAATCCTCTTTTTGGTCCCAGATAGTGTAAATTGGGTTAGGAATGCTAAACTTTTTTTTTCTCTCAATAAAACCAGATGATCATTCCCACTACCTTGGTGGTATTTTGAGTTATCTGTCATGGTAACCCAGTACTGGTGAGTTTTCAAAACCTGAGATTTCCATTCACCTCTTTCTATCTGTGTGCTCTGTCTTTTGTTGTTGTTTGGGCTTGTGGTTCAGATGAGCTTCATTTGGGGACCCCTTCCTCTCATTTTATTAGATTTATTCTCTTTTTTTATTTTTCTATTCAATTTAAAATATTCTGATCTGATGCTATCTGTCATTATTCTTCACAGGTGGGTCTAGGATCTGACCTTGGATCCAAGCCAGCCACTTCTTAGCCAAATCCCGAGCCCAAGCTCCTCCCCTTCCCATAATTCCTTGCTACCTTCTAACCCTCAGATCTTGTTTGCTGCTGAATTGCTCCAGACGTGGTCCAGGCTCAAGCACTATGGAATATAGCTAAGTGGTATTTTGTTGGCTTTCTTTTCTCTTTCCTCTTTTTAGGTTGATACTGCTATTTTGTTCCTTTATTAATGGTAATAATATTAAACATTTTTCAGATACAGTTGCATGTAGGGACATTGGTAATAAATCCCTAGAGACTATATATTTTGTCTCTACTTATGGATGGCATAGTTCCAGAATCTCGGAAATGGTGAGATATTTTTGGAACTATTTATGCTCCTTGAAAAATGTAATGTTATGGTTGAAAAGCAAGTTAGCTTTTTCATATAAAAGAGGTAGAAATATACAGAATTTTATTGTCAAAGGTAGATTTAGTATCCCAGAGGTGAAGATGGATTTAAATATATCTTGTGTTGGAACCCTGGGATGTAATAGATGTAAAGCATGCAAGTTTATAGTGCAGAAATTTGATTTTATCAACAAAATTCCATTTAATACTAGTAATACTTTTACATGCAGTACAGAAGCAGTGATATATGCGCTTAAATGTCCTTGTGATTTATATTATATTGGACAAACGAAAAGAGCTTTTAAAATTAGATTGTTGGAACATGTTAGGGATATAAAAAATAAGAAACAGGAGAGTACTATTGCAACCCACTTTGAACATTTTCATATAGTGATAGTGGGGGGTTAAAAGGCACAGTTTTAGAAAAAGTTAAAACTTCACAGTTTAATGAAAATGTTTTAAATAGCAGATTGTTGACTAAAGAGTCTTTATTTATTCTTAAATTTAATACATTATATCCATGTGGTCTTAATGAAGAGTTTAATTGGAAATATTTGATCTGATTTCTCTAATTGAATAATTGAAAAATTGTTTGTATAAGAGTATAAGAGGCAAGTTTTTCTGAATGTATTTTACTCCTTGAAGGCTTTGGGAAGAGCCGAGACGTCAGAGTTTTATTCTGTAATAAATCTGTGGATTTTGCTGGCTGGTTGCTTTTTTGTTTGTTCCAGTTTGCTGTGTTTTTTTGATACTGCTATTTTTAACTGCTTTCCCTTTAGTTTAATTGTATTTCCTCCCCTCCATGTCAGAACTTAGCTGTTTAGGTAGGTTCTCCCCTCCCCCTTCTAGTGCTTGGTACTTCTCACATTTTCTTAGAGTAATCTTTTCTATCTAAAAAAAAAAAAACTTTGCTGTTCTGTCTGTGTATGTTGTAGTTTTATCAGTATGGCTGAAAAGCCTGCAGGTTTTAAGAGATGCTCCTAATGCGGCTGGAAGATGCAATGCTCCGACTCGCCCAAGGAGTGTCTCTGATTTCTAGGGTTGGCACATCTGGAGGATGAATGTGACATTTGTGCCACATTCAACCCCAGCACCCTTGTAGAGTGCCACAAGGGCTTGGTACAGGGTGGTCTTCTGTCCTCTGCCTCCTCTTCCAAGTCTTTGCAGGAGCCAAAGAGACCTCCTACCCCTGGGGTGCTGTCTTTCCTGCTCCTAAAAAAGCCAAGGTTCTCAGATCGCAGATCCCCACATCAGAATCCAGCCTGTTTGGCTTCAGATGTGAGGTCTGTCTTTCCCATAACTTTGGATCGGGCTTTCTTGTCCAAGACCTCATCAGATTAGAGACCATCTGAGTAAAAGAAGGCTGTCCCTGGATCTGATTAGTTTGTCAGATCTGTCCGGTATGGCTCCTAAGTCTTTGGATCCTGTAAGGTTGTCTGATCTGACAGTAGCATTGGATCCTATTGTTATAGATGGTTCCTCTTCTGAACCTTCCAGGAGGTTGGACCCGAGACATCTGAGGGGATCTCCTTCCTAAAGCCACAGAATTTTGGGAGCCAAGGCCAGATCCCCATCAAGATCTCGCCATTCTTCAGCTTCATCCAGATCATACAGAAATCTTCTGACATGGATAAGATGAAGTTTCCACAAAGGCCAAATCAAGTTGGGCCTGCTGCCAACCCCAGCCCATGTGGCTAGGGGCCCCTCCCCATCCACAGGTCTCCTCTCCTTTCCCAACCCAACAGGTTTTGGAATATCAAGACCCAGAGATTCATAGTGAGAGGCTGATGGTGTTAGGCATCCCCCCCCATCTCGACACCATTAGGGTTCCTGGCCGGCTCTGTTCTGCAGCCCTCCAAACAGAGTGGGCCTCGTCTCTGAGGGCTCTGTGCTGGTTCTCTGGGGGTGGGTTTGGATCCAGATTTTTTTGGACAACTCCCTTCTCTTGGGGACTAAGGCACTGTCGGGGTCCCTTCTCCTTTCCCAGGTGGCCCTGGCTGCTGGAGATGGGGGTGCTTCATCCAGTCCGACCTTCCAGGTGGTAGAGACTACCTTCTCCAGTTTGGTAAATACAACTCCTCCTCAATGTCCTCCTAAGCCTTTCTCTGGATTGGTTATTGAGGCCTAATCATCCATCCAGGGGTCAGCCCCTTGCGAATGCCTTCAAATGAGCACATCCCCACTTGGGCATTTGGGTACCCATCTCTTCTGAGTCCTCCCCTGAGCCCACTGCGGAGGAGCCCCCTCAGAAGAGAACATGTTAGAGGAGGCACTTGAAGTCCCCCAGAGAGTCCTTCACCGAAGGCATGCATTTTGAGGAGTGACAGGTCTCCCAGACTTCCGCCTGAGGTCGATTTCTTTGGGGACATCCTGGAAGTTCTCCAAGGCAGATGGGTCTTCCCAATCCCCATCTTCGGAAGAGTCTGTATTCTTGAAGGCATTTAGGATTGGCCCATCTACTACCTGGGTTGCCCGTCCTGCTGATAAGCTTGTGGATCTCATTGCCAGCAGGGCTTAGGAGCTGGACACAGTGGAACCTGTGCCTAAGAAAGTGGATAAGTTCCTCAGTCCTCCTAAAACAGGTCTTTTTGGAGCAAAGGTTACCTTTTCAATGCCACTGTGGCCACTGCTACCAAGAAAGAACTAGCTGAGCAGAGCTCCTTGGTCCATCCCCTGAACAGGGAGTCCCAGGCGACAGACCATTTTGGAAAGCATGTTTGCCTCTGCTACTTTTGGTCTGAGAGCAACCAATTACTTGCCCGATTTTACCCAGCTTCAAAGGGATTTGGTTTCAGAGCTTACCACTTCCCTGTCAGAGTTGTTGCCTCCGTAAATCTTCAAGCAGGTCTCTCTGAGGCTGTCCACTGTCACTTTCTTAGTGAATGCATTGATGAAGCTGATCTCCAATACTGTGGAGGCCACCTCTCAAGTGGCAGGCATAGGCATCATGATCAGGCAGATTTGCAGAACCCTTTTAAGTGTCCTTTACTAATGCCTCCCTTTGACAGTTCCTCTTTGTTTGGACCATCTGTTAAAGTAACCTTAACCCACAGTGAGCAGGAAGGCAAAACTCTTTCTGCAGTAGAGATCGTTTTCTACTCCACATAGGTCCTTTTCTAAGACCCAGAGGGGAAGTAAGAAGCTTTGGTTCTGGAGGACTCTGTCTTCCTTTCAAGATGTTTCCCAGGGACCCTCTTCCACAGACCAGAGCAGGGAATTCAATAGTAGGTGCTGCTCTAGGGGCAGAGGGGGTCCACCGAATCAGGGCTCCCAAGAACCCTTCTCTGAGAAGCCCTTCCAGGGCTTCTGATGCACTCCCAGCTGTCCTGCCATGGAAGCAGTCAGGGGTCATATTTCCTTTCACCCTCTAGCCTGGACAAGTCTTACCTCCAATCAGTGAGTGCTAAAAAATCATTTCCAGGGGTTACTCCATTCCCTTCTCCCAGCCCCCTCCAACTCAGATTTCTCCCAGATGTACCACACCACAAAAGGGAGTTGGCCTATCTCTAGGTGCAAGACCTCCTTCAAAAAAGCCATTCAAGAGATCCAGAACTTACACTCACTACGTTTTGGTGCCAAAGAAGACCAGGGACCTGCATCCAATTCTGAACCTCAGAGCTAAACCTTTCTGTCAAGAAGTCCAAGTTCCGGATGGTCAGTAAGTCCATTCTGCCTCTCTTGCACAAAGACAATTGGATATGCACAGTATATCTCAAGGGTTTGTACTATCATATAAAGATAAACAGATGCTCCAGGAGACGCTTGTGATTTCAGCTAGTGGCTAGTCATTGTCAATTCAGAGCCCTGCCCTTTAGACTCAGTCCCCCTCCCCCTGGGTGTTTACCAAATGTATGGCAGTGGTGGCAGCTCGTATCTGGCTGCAGGGTTTCCAGGTTTTTCTGTACCTGGACAATTGACTTCTTGGCTCATCTGTGGCTGCAGGGTTTCTAGGTTTTTCTGTACTTGGATGATTGGCTTCTCATGGCTTCCACGAGGATAGACTAACACTGGTGACCAGGTATGTCCTCAGGCTTTTCCAGCATCTAGGTATCACAGTGAACCTGCCCAAGTCAAATCTAGGTCCAAGCCAAAACCTGGAATTCACTGCCTACCCACAGGGTCCAGCTGATTCAGGATCAAGTTTTTCTTTTGTTGAATCTAACATGCCCGCCTGTTCATTTGATTCTCAAAATGCTAGGCTCTGTGGCAGCTGCCATTCAGTTGGTGCCACTCACCAGGTACATATGAGTTCTCCAATGGACCCTTGCAGTCCAGTGGTCCATATGGTCTAAGCCCATGTCTGTGACATTAAAACTGACTCACATGCATGAATCCTCTTTAGTGGCTTCAGTCTCTGGACCTTTTTCTCGTCAGGCCCTTTTGTCCTCCCCCACCCAAGGCTACAGTGACCATGTATGCCTCCATTTGGGGTTTGAGGGTGGGCATTTTCAGGACAGGAAGGTTCAAGCACATGGTCCCCTATAGGGACAAAATAGCACATAAATATCCTGGAGATGAGGGCAGTCCTTTTTTTAACATTGCAAGCCTTTCATGACTGCCTCCCTCTGGGGACGATAGCAATTCAGATGGACAACATGGCTGTAGTCTGGTACATCAACAGTCAAGGAGGAGCACTGTCTTATCCTCTGCAGAGAGGCCATAAGGGCGTGAGAATGGGTGATACCTTCCAGGCACTTTCTTCTTGCAACTCATACACCCAGAGTTCCAACTTGCTGGCCGACAAACTCAGCAGGTCCATCTTGAGTCCTCATGACTGGTCCCTGAATCCATCAGTGGCAAGGCAGACCTTTGACCATTTGCATTTGTCAACCATGCTGAAGCCTTTTTGCTTCCCCAGTCAACCACATGCAGCAATTACTTTGCCCTGATTCCCCTATCAGTGGAGTCACCCAGGGATGCTCTTGTTCATGATTGGCCTCTGGGTCTCCTCTATGCTTACCCTCCTATTCCCCCAGTACCCAAAGTCTTACAGAAAGCTCATTGCCTGATGAGTGCTCTCTTCCTCATTGCCCCTTTCTGGCCTCGTCAGGTGTGGTTCTTCCTAAGGTCTCATCTGGAGTATCCACCTTAGATACTGGATCCCATTCTGGATCTTGTCTCCCATCCCTGGGGCTTCCATTTCCCAATCTCTGGACCTTTCATCTAACCACATGGTTTCTCCAGTCCTTACACAGTCCAGGCTTTCTTCCCCAGCAAGGAACATTATTTTTTGGCTTCACAAAAACTGTCCACAAAGAAGGTGTATTCCAGCATTAAGCCCCCGTCTATGATTTTTCACAAGGACAGAGTGTCTCTTAGAACAAATCTTTCCTTTCTCCCCAAAGTGGCCTGTGAAGTAATCTCAATCAGACGATTTAACTACCAGTCTTTCCTAATTACTCTAAAGGAGAATATATCTTGCATTGTTTAGATGTCCACAGATAATTGTGTTTTTATTTAAGGATTGAGGAGTTTAGAAAGTTGGACCAACTCTTTGTGGCTTTCTCCCAAAACAGAAGGGGTCAGGTAACGTCCAATGTGACTATTTCAAGGTGGACTGCTGGTTGTATTTCTCTCATTTATAGTAGTCAGAATTTAGAACTATCCAGACCAGTCATCTGCCTTCTTGCCTAGACTTTCACTTGATTGGATCTGTTCTGCTGCAACTTGTCTAATCCTCATACCTTCATTTTGCACTACAAATTGGACTTGGTATCTTGGAACCAGGCTTTCTTTGGTTTCTCTGTGTTCTGGCATATCCTTCCTTGAGGCCACCCAGGGTACATAGTAACTGGGGACTCTGACCCACTCATGATGAATAATGACACAGATAGCATCAGATAGTTATGTACTTACCATAACTTGACATCTGTGCTATTCAGTGTCATTATTCCTCACATTCCCGCCATCCTTCCCCCTTCCTTCTGGTAGGTCTGGTGAGGCTGAAGTGGGTTGGATCTGACGAGAATTTTTTTTTTTGCCTTCTGTTGCTGATGTGTTTCTGCGTTTCAGCTAATTTAGCAATCTCATTCTGAGGGTTAGAAGGTAGCAAGTGATTATGGGAAGTGGAGGAGCTTGAGCTCTGGATCTGTCTGAGAAGTGGCAGTCTCAGATCAGAAGTCTGATCCTAGACCCACCTATAAGGAATGACACTGGATAGCACAGATACCAAATTATGGTAAGTACATATCTCTCTCTAATTTCAGGCAATAGTAATTCCTGTGGAAATTTCGGCTTGTAGCAGTGTTTTTGACCTTTATCTTTCAAAAATGCATGTTTTTACTGTTTCTGATGAAGCTTTCGGTTTTCTCAAGTGCAGTGTGCATGTGTGTTGGACACTAGGGACTGTCTCGTGCAGTCAAAATGCTGTTGGTCTAATTTATTTTCGTCTTGACAGGAAAACATTGCAGAACTTGATGTTTTCAGCATTTATACGTTATTGGCTGTGCACATCTCCGATATGTGTTTTTAACCTGTGTTATTTTAGCATGAGTGAAGTTGCTTGGATGTACTGAGGATGTTTTACTCTGACAATAAAACATGGCTTAAAATTTTACATCATTTTATGGCTTCATAATGTGGTTAAAATGTCTGCTGCCAATTTTTAACAGTGGTTCAGCACATTGGTTGCTTTAGTGTTTGGACTTTGTGAACTGGAAATTCTTTAACTTCTGTCAGTTGTAAAAGAATTCTGAGTATATTTCATACTTTTTTTGTGATAATAGCACAGTTTGGCTGAGTTTAGTTGTGTGGGGACATACTTATTACAAGAACCTTCAAGTGCTTCTTCTGACACATTATCCACTACTGTCAGTTCATTATTCTGGCTGGTGTTCTCTCTCCCCTGAATAATGGGTCCTAACTCTGGTATACTCCCACCCCCCCACCCCATATGTCTGGCTGTACCTAGAAAGAAATAACAAAACTGCATGTCTCAGCTAAAGTTTAATAATTCTGTTGGAGCCACAGACTATGCATACTTTTTGCCTCCATTTTCCTAGTTTGGCTAGAGACCTTTCTGTTTCGGAGAAAGATGAGGACACTGGTGATCTCCGAGATGACAGTCAATTCACTGATTCCTCAGAACGTGGACCTGAGCTTAAGACCAAGTGTTCACTTTCCCTTAGATTGCTAGATTTTAATGATCTTTTTGTATGGGAGCAGTTGGGAACTACCTTAGAGTTAAGCTGGGTATATAATGAAGTGCCCATTTCTTTGGCTGTTACCCCCCCCCAAAAAAAAAAACAGCCTTGAAAGATGTTTACAAAGCTGCCTGCAGGACTCTAATATCAATTCCAACAGTACCTAGTAAAGGCTTGGAGAAAGTACGAGGTGGTCTCAGATATGACAGGTCTCTTTACATTTGATTGCTGACCCAGCTGCGGTCTCCCCAGCTACCTGTTCAAGTAAGTCCTTTGCTTCATCTAATCCAATACTCCCTGATAAACAGGGAACATGGTTAGACCTTCAGGTGTCTTTCACTAGTAATTTAGTCTTTAGAATGGAAATTATCAAGGCCATATGTGGAGACTTCTTGTACGATGTGTGTACAGTTGGGATGATTTTACTACATACCTGCAGATCAAGTGTCTTATGAAAATATGATTTGACTCTGGTTTTGAAGCATGCTTTGAGAGTTGTCCTTGAATGTGCAGATAGTCTTGAAATGCTGCTTGTATTAAGACTTTATGCATGGTTACATAACTGGAAATTAAGACAAAATTTTGAATGACCTTTAAGTTCTGAATTGGTGTTTGGGCCCTGTGCTGCACAGATTCTCAAACAGTGGGATGATAAAGGCAAATTAATGCATGGGTATCTAGGATGCTTCATGTGCCCAAGTTCTCCCCAAATGAGGCATCTTCCTTTAAGTGACAGAATAAGCAAAAATTCCAGCCAAACAAAGTCAGGGATCCCAAACAAAGTGGCAGGTGGATAATTATCTCAAGTCAAACCAAGACTCTTACCTTTCCTAAAAAGTATCACCCCCCACCACCACAAAGGTATAACGTTTTAGAGTCACATACCCCTCCTTCCTTCCCCCATGCTCTCTCTCAACCCTGCAGTCAGGCTTGGGATTCTCAGACTTATGGGTTCTGAGAATAATTTGGAGGTGATGCACCTAACAGTAGACAATACTTGCCCTTTCAGGTGAATTCCTTCATACCCACTAGACCAGACAGAGTTGTTACCATCAATGTTTCATCACATGGTAGAAGCAAAGCTCCTAAAACCAGTGCCTGTGATAAGCAAAGGATTTTACCCCAGAATCACTTTGGTACCAACAAAAGAGCACGCCTGGGGACCTGTCCTAGATTTTTCCTTTCTAAACAACTTCGTAGAAGTTCCAAAATTCAGAATTCTCATCTTACTGTTAGTCCTAGCATTGCTTAAAGACTATTGTTTTATGGAGACTCTAGGATGCTTGTCATTTTCCTGTTGCTCCTAGTTTCAGATATTTTCTGAGATTTGGTGTGTCTGGCTTAAATTATCAGATTCTTACTTTACCCTTTATGCTATCTACTGCACGCACCTGGCTCCTGTGGTTACCTATTACAGAATCCTAAGCATCTACATTTTTCCTTATTTAGACAAATTGCTGATTTTTTTGCAGATTCTGTATACCAGTGCTTGGAGTCCTTGGACAAAGTTGCAGCCCTCCTTTCCCACCTTGGCTTCAAACTGAACTTTAAAAGTCCTTCTTCATAACCTCTCAATGAACTATTTTCCTGGGGTTTTGGATAGACACACTAAAAAGGATGGCCTTACTGCCAGAAGACAAATGTTCTGACTTATCAGGGCATTTTCTTGAAATTCTCTCTTCTAGGTGTGGCCTCAGCAAGAGATTTCCTCAAAACTGTAGGCCTTGTGGTATCAATGATCTTCTTGATACCAGTAGCCAGACTACACATGAAAGAAAACAAAATGCTACTTGAAGTGCTGGACTGAGCACTTTCATCCTTTGAATTTCCAAGTACCAGTACTGGGATTTATGAAATGGGAACTGCAGTGGGTGAGGGATCAATGGTCTGTGAATCCAGGACTCAATTTCCCTCTTCAGATGGACTGTTTAGATGTTGTGTGGGGAGCAGTGTCTATGGAAGTTAAAGTGCAAAGCTTGTAGGGTCCTCAGGACATGCCAACGCACCTAAAAGTAAGATGTTGGCAGTGATTTGTGCCGTAAAAATGTATTTGCCACTTATGGACTCTTGAGTCCTGTTCTAGTGGTCACAGACAACACTATCATTTTGTGGTACTTGAACAAGCTGGTTGGCAGTGATGGCCTGGGAGCTGGCTCTACAGCATTCTCTAACTGTTCAGGCTTTGTACATTCAGTCAGAGCAAAACAGTGACAGTTGGGACTAAGCAGATCCTTGGCAGACCCTGATGAGTGGAAGCTCTATGTAAAGATCATCCAGGACTTGGTCCAGATGTGGGGAACACCTCAAATAGATCTGTTTAAGACATTATTGCAGTCATACTTGGAAGAGACACACTATCATTCCCGTAGTTGGGAATGTTCTGTATGCCAAGGGCAGTGATCACAAGGTTCACAGACTAGGCCTACTCACACAGTATTAGAACAACAGCCTGATTCTATTTTGATACCTTTTAGGCACTTGTTCTATAAGGATGTGCAGCAGGTATTTAAAGAGGCAAGAAAACCTGCAACTAGAAAATCTTCTGATTTTTAAAAGTGAGAGGCTTTCTGGGTAGCCAATAACGGAACTCATGAAAGGGTTCCGACCTTTCTAGTTTTGAAATATTTGTGTGAGCTACTTGGAGATGGTTTGTCATATTCTTCTATCAAAGTGCATCTTGTGGCCATCTCTGCTTGTCTGCCCATGGATTCCCCCTTTCATCTTTTTCTTTGTTTGAACCAAGAAAAAAAAATTATGAAAGGAGTGTTGCATGCGAGACCTTGTGAAAAGCAAATTCCTCCTCCTTGGGATCTCAACTTGTTCTTGTAAAATTTACCTTGCCTCCCTTTAAACCTGCCTTTCAGGCTGATTTATGGTTAATTACCTGGAAGGCTGTTTTACTCATTGCTCTGAAGGCTGTTTTACTCATTGCTCTGACATCTACAAGACAAGTCTCTGTGCTGCAAGTGCTCATGGTGGACCATCAGTATCTGATTTTTCAAAAGGACAGGGTTGTGTTGTGCACTAATCCAGCATTTATGCCTGAAGTTGTTTTTTTTTAATTTACCTGGAATTAAGCCATCAGTCTCCCAGTGTTCCTTGACTCCTTGTGGTAGAGTTCTACAGCCACCAAGGGCCAAGGGGTTACACGTCATCTACAGCTATTGCAGTGCCGTTGATGTGCAAAGGAGAAATGCTGTTGTCATTTCTGGGAGAAGCAGGAAGTACCTCCCTGCTCATTTAGACTGGAATGCCAATCCCTAGAGAGGATTTGTCTGGCAAGAATGGGTTTGCTTCTTTAGAAATTCCTGTCAAAAAGAAGAAAACATTTACACATGTCTTTTGTTTCAGTTATTTTGTAAACCGCTCAACCTCTTAGAGCAAAAAATTTGGACAATGCCTAAAATGATGGAGGGACAAATAGGGACATATTTTAAATATTGCTCTTGCAAACTTAAAGTTGATAGAATAATAGATTTTGCATTAGTATGAATTTTCTGAAGGATGTGGAGTCTTAAACTCAAATGTTTGTCATTATTTAATGACTTAAATCTTCAGCTATTTGTCAGAAAGGAACAGATTTTAGGAGGAACACACAAAATATGAGGCAACAATCTGGACATTCCGCGAAAATCTGAACAGCTGAGAGGTATGGCTGAGGTTTAAGTTCGGAGTCTTGATACTTGGTGTCTCTGACAAGAGAAAAAGTGATTCTTCTTTCAATGAAGAGGATCAAAATTTTGAACCACAGAAAGATTGTTGAGGGATAACTACTAATGTCCTTACATTCATCGCTGCAGTATTCATCATGTAAGGGATTCTTTGCTGTGAAGCCTGATATCCAGCCAGTCTACCAAAGACTACCTTTGGTCTAAGGCATGCCGAACATCACCCAAACGCTTCTTGTGTAGCGTAGGACATAAAGGTGATGTTCAGGTGTACCATCCTGAGAACTTTGCCACCAGTCTGAAGGCTGTTTCTAAGCAGTAAGTCTGTTTGCCTACATCTGTTTTCTGCCATTTTTACACCATTTTAATATTCCGGTGATTACTCCTGTTTGAAGTCCTCACTGTTGCAGATAAGTACCCAGTTGGTGTTTTGTTCTTTTTCTTGAATTTTTTTGTGCTGTCTGGGGTTAGTCATCCAGGAACAGTAAATTCCAGTGTGGGAGACAGTGCCCATAAAGACCTACACAATAAGTGCCTTTTTTGCCTAGGAGCTTCTCACAACTTGTCAGGTGTTCATTCCAAAAACCCTTCATAGTAGGCTTTCTCTCTCCCCTTTCATTGTATCTTGAGAACCAGCACCTTAAGTTTCTTGCTAAAGATACAGCTGTCAGGGAAGAAGGTGAAAAAAGGTAAGACCAGGATCTTCCACTGTCCGGCCTCTACCAGTGTTTCTCCAGAGGTTGTTACAAACCAGGAAGCCCACCTGGCTTTGGATTTTTCTGCCACGACCAGGTTGGAGGCTGGCAAGGATCTGACTGGCAGCACGTCAGACTAAGCTTTGCAGGAGCCTGTTTCAGACATTCTGGGGGAACCACGCTTGATTGTTTCCGAGGCATCAAGGGGGGTTCCACAGATTCTTAGGGAAGAAGTTCCTACTACAGTTGTCTAATGCTGTACTGAGACTTCTCAGTTTTCTAGGGTGGATATTCCCTTAAAAAAGAAACTGAAAGCTAAACATGTTTGTTGTGTTTCTAGGGATCCACAAAGTGATTGGCAGGCCTTTACTTGGGGGTTATTTAATGCTTTCCTATCGTTAAGGCCTCCTCAAGGGGTTTATATTCCTGCTCCTCCTTGGTCCTCTTCTCCACTTAAAAGGCACAGAGAATTGAATTCTTCTGAGAGAGAGTTGGTTTCTGATGAAGAATTCCTTACTTATTCTACTCGGATTCCTTCTCCTTTGGACTATGGGTCAGAGGAGGAGGAATCTAATAGCGCTGATAATCCTTCTGAGGAAATTTCCTTTGGGGACACAATCTCTAGGATGATGGAATTTTTTAAGTGGGATTATGCTCAAGTCTCTGATATCCGTAAGAGGTACTATTGAGTTACTGCATTTCCTAAACCTGCAGCTATTCCCCTGTTTTGGCTGCTTTACTAGATATTTTTTCCAATGCCTCTAAAGCGCCTGATTCTCTGCCCCCTGCTCCCAAGAAGCCAGATAGGTTTTTAGGTTGCCTGAGGATTGTACCTTTTTGTTAAAATGTCCTGACTATCCTTTTGGTGTCTGTAGCCTCTGCTAACCCATCTCAATTGCTTTCTTAGTCCAAGTTACTGCCTTCTGACAAGGACAGCAGAACCACTGACAGGCTGAGTAAGAAGGTTTATACTTCTGCCACCCTAGCTTTAGGGCAATTAATTCAGGCCCATATATCTAGGAATGTGCTGACTTTTTTCTTTCTCAGGCTTGTCAGCTTTTTTTCTGATCTGCCAGACTCTGAGAATAAATCTTCTGCTCTTTCCTTGCTAGGGACTTCCTCTGAAGTAGTTCATAATTCTATCAAATGTGTAATTTTATGATGCAGCAGATGCCTGTTCTAGGCCTGCTGTTTTTGGTTCAGTAAGGAGGAGGAATTCTTGGCTTAGGTTTCAACCTTTACATGATGATATTAAGGCTAAGTTGATGAGTGCCCCTCTGGATAATAAACTTTTGTTTGTGAAAGCAGCTGCTGGTTTCAGTCTTTTCAGGACAAGGTGAAGGCCTTACAGGAGCTTCACCATGTTTATTTCTCCTTTGCTAAATTCTAGAGTAATTACCCTTGTAAGCTAGCCTTTATTCATTAGCAATCTCTCCATCCTGCTAAAGGTATAAAGGGTGGTAAACGGGCTCCTTCTGCTAAGGCCACTCAGACTGCAGGGCTTGTTCTTTGTTTTTGATTACTCATGAGGACAGTGTTTTTGTGCACTAACCCTCCTTTTATGCTGAAGGTGGTTAATGAGCTATCACTTAATCAGTCTATTAAATTTACCTACTTCCCCCCTCTCCACAAACTGAAAGTGAGATGGTGCTGCATACTTTGGACATGCATAGGCAACTTAGTTTATTTGGATATGACCAAGGCTATTAAAAAAATCTGATCAGTTATTTATCATCCTACATCTTTGGGGCTTGCTGTATTCAAGCAGACTATTTCTTTGTTGATTGATTTCTAAGGCTGTTTACTTTTGTTACACTTTCATGGCGAGAGCTTTCCTTTTTCTAATTAAGGCTCATCCTACTAGAGCCGTGGCTGCTTCTGGTGCTTTTTTCAAGGTTTTTGATACTAATTCTATTCTTGAAGCAACTACCTGGGCTTATGTGCATACCTTTACCAAGCACTACAGGTTGGATAGCATCTCGAACTAGGGCTGGTTTTGCTAGTTCCATTCTTCATGTTTTTTTAGGTGTTTCTTCTGCCGCTTTCGCCTCCCAGGTTTTCTCTTGGAGATTTGGCACTCTCCCATATAGTTAAGAATATTGCAGCAGTGAATGTAAAGATATAGTACAGTTGTGTAAAATCTTACCACCTTCCACTTTCCCAGTTCTCAGTAACCTAGTCCTATGTGGCGACATACATCCTAACCCTGGCCCTTCTCCTCCCTCTCATAATTCCCCCAACTCCACAAAATCCCTAAACTTTACCACAATTAATCTCCAAAGGATTAGAAACAAAATTCCCCAACTGCACGCATGGCTAAGTCAACATAAACCAGACTTCACAGCTATCACCAAAACCTGGCTAAAACCATATAACAAAGATTCTGTATTTCTACCCCCAAACTACTCCTGCTTCAGAACTGATAGACTACATAAAAAAGGTGGAGGCATAGCCTTATTATTCCCAAGCACCTTCACAGTTATCCCATATTCCAAACAAATTCCCCATTTTTCCACTGATTATCTACCTGTTACCTTCCTAAAACTTAATGATTGCAAAAACCTTTGCATCATAGTCGTACACACCCCCATTGGCAAAATACTCCTATTCTTAAAGAAATTCTTGCCTGGGCAACCAACAATATAAAAAATGAAACCATCATCCTAGGTGGTTAATATTAACTGGCTAGATATTTCTAGTAATAACCCCTCTTCAGATATTAGCCTTCACATCTATACACAGTTAATCTCTTACATTACTAGACCCAACAATAAGGAAAGCAAAAGCTCAATCTTGGATTGGATCTTGGTATCTGACCCAGAAAAAAATCACCTCCTCAGGGACTCTCCCAAATAGTATAAGTGATCACTCCCCAGCAGTCATTATACGCAATCACACCTCCATACCAAACTTGGACCAATATCGATATACCGGAGATCTATCCCATTTCTCCCCAAACACCTTCAGTGACATCCTGCAGAACACCGAGTGGGAGAACTTTTAGTGGACTCCAGTTAATGAAGATGTAGAATTCTTCAGTTCTACATTTCTTGGGATCCTAAATAGTCTCGCCCCACTCTGGCTAAAAAGAACTAAGGCAAAACATGCTACTTGGCTTACGAAGTCCACAAAGCAAGTCACGTCTTCTAGGGACAAAGCCAGGAAAGCCTGGCAAAAAAAGCAAAACACTATCTAACCTCCTCACTCAATATAAACAACTTCACAATCGGGCTAAATGCCTAGTTATCAAAAACAAAAAAGAATACTTCCAGGCTACTGAAGACAAACATAGACTAACCCCCAAGAATTTCTCGGGGGGCAATCAACTCCTTCTCTATCCTGGAACTAACAGTAACCCAGAAAAAACACTCTGAGATAGCCTCTCTTTAACACATATTTCATCTATACCATCAAAAAACTCACTACTACCTTCCCACCCATTTTAACTGACCCACCATGAACTCCATCTGTACACTTCCCTTCAAATCCTTTACCTTCTTTCACTCTAACACCCATACCCACCTCCACAATCAAACTTCACAAACTTAAACCCTGTACCAATACCATAGATAACTTACCTGCAGGATACTTATAGCTGTCCATCTCCTCCATTTCTTATCCTGTCAGCATCTTCCTCAAGTCCATTCTGGAATCCTGCATACCTTGTTTCTGGAAAAAAAGTATTTATCCTTCCACTTCATAAAGACTGCAACAACTCCCAACATCTCAAACTTCCGTCCTATTGCCATTCTCTCCCCAATTTCCAAAATACTTGAGAAATGTATTCACAATCAGCTCCTCAAGTCATCTGATACTCCCCCACTCAACATGGCTTTAGGCCCGGACATAGTACTAACACTGCCTTCATTTCCTTCCTGGACACAGTAAATAGAGCTTGAGATGCTGGCACCCTAGTCTCAGCACTCTTCCTAGATTTATCAAAAGCATTCAACACTATCTCTCACTCCCTTCTGCTTACTAAACACTCTAACCTCAGTCTTTCTCCCACCACCCTACAATGGTTTACTAATTATCTCAGTAACCGACAGCAGTCTACTAAATGGCAACCCTCTTCCTCCCCTTTTATAATTGCAAAGACAGGTGTCCCCCAAGGTTCAATAATGGGACCCCTATTCAGCATATTGTCAAACTTCCATTCCTCCCTCACCCACAGTATGGTTATCCAATATGCAGATGACTCGACTATCATCTGCTCTTCTTAATCTGTCACTGCACTGCAGCATTTCATCCAAGAAGCATTTACTTTCACCGAAACCAGGATGTTCCACAACCATCTTGATGTTCATCGTGCATACAGCTGCAGTCATTACAGATGGGTTATCCTGCTGTCAGGCGGGTCCTCGGTCAGCCGAATTCCAAAGTCTAGGTCCTTGTCGCCGCTTCTTCCGTGATGTCGGTGCGCCAGAGGTAGAAACGAGGCGGCCAACGCCATTTTCTTCAGTCTTTCTTGCCGAAGCAGTTGTGCCAGTCGGCCAGCTCCTGAGATTTACGAACAGTATTTCAGCCGAAGTCTTCTTTAAAGCCAAGTACCCTGTTGGGGAAACTTTTCTTGCCTCAGACCGATGTCAGACAAAGTTAATAATTGCATTTCTTGTGGGAAGCAAATACCGCATAAGGATTTTCACTCTTTCTGTATACCTTGCTTAGGGCCAGACCACGACGTCTCGGCCTGCCGTTTTTCTGCTAGGTTTAACAAACGCACTTAAGCACCAGGCGGAGTTTGTCCTTCATTATTTTGGCAAAAAATGTAATTATATCATGTCGTCGGATACACAGACGCCAGTTTTAGGCAAAAGACGCAAAGACAAGGACCGACATCCGAGGTCTGCACCGAGTACTGAAATCACGCTTAGGCCGACTACCGGTTCTCCGGTTCCCAGCAAGGTGCCTACGCAGCCCCTGACTACTGATGAAGCTATTTTACCGGTGTCTTCAGTACCCGAGGTCGCAGGCTCCTCAGTCTCCATTCCCACGGCAGATACCGACGCCACTCTTGGCGGGGAAACCGAAAATTTAGTGAGGCCTGCCATTTCTGAAGGTGTCTTCAGGCCTGCCACCTTCTCTATTAAATCCTTCACTAAATCTAAAGCTGCTATCAAAGCTACAAAACAGGGTCCTCACACCTCCTCTCAAGGCCCCATTCCTAAAAAAACAGATGCTTAAAATGGCTGAGGATTTGATAACTCTCATCAGGGATTCTCAACCCCCCTCTGACAAAAGACCCAGATTGGAGGAAGACTACTCTTCCTCAGACCAGGCTTCTATTACCTCAGACCATTCTGAGGACCAGGATTATGCCTATTCCCCTTTTGAAGACTCTGATGCTGAGGAGTCTATTCCCGTGGTCCCCCCCCCCCCGAGGACTACTCTTTTGGGGAAACCCTGCATACATTGAGGGAGCACTTCCACTGGGAAGGCCAAGATTACTCTGATTCCAAGAAAAGGCTCAGGGAATTTCTACTGCTCCCCCAGCATAGGCCCCTGGCTATCCCTCCTGTTTTAGATATTTTGGATGATGTGTACGCAGAAGCCAGTCTTAATCCAGATTCTTTACCTCCAGCCCCGGTTAAACCAGACAGGTATTACCGGGTTCCTGATTCTCACCAGTTCCTTTATAAAAGCCATACTGCTGACCCAGAAACAATCTCACAGGGTCCCAAGGGGATAAAGGCCTCTACTGCTAAAAACCCTTTACCTTCAGAGAGAGATTCCAGAGCATTAGAAAGGTGGGGAAAAAATGTGTATACATCAGCCACTTTAACCATGAGGGCATTAAACTGTCAATTTCATATGTTAAAGTACCAACAGTTTTTGTTATCTCAGCTGAAGAGCAAAATGACACAAACAGAACAACCAGATTTGAAAGAGTTGCAGGATTTGTTGCATGGAGCAGAGCAAGTGGGTAAACATACCTTGCAGTGTGTTTTGATGCTTTAGAGGCCTCGTGTAGAGCTGTTGTCACAGGGTCCATCATACGTAGACATGCTTGGCTCAGAGCAATCCTTACCAGATCATGTCAAAGCAAAGCTATTAGATGCACCACTTCAAAAAGATGTATTGTTCGGTGTTAAAGCTGAGGAGGTACTAAAGAAAATGGAGGAAAAAGCGAAATCTATGCAAACAGTTAAAGATTTCTTGCAGGTGCAACCTCCACGCTTCAGCAGAAACTGGCCTTCAAAAAATTGGTCCTTTCCAGCCACGGACAGATCTCAAAGGGGCAGATACAGACGCCCAAGGGGTAGAGGACAACCTCAAGGATCTTACAGAGCTAGACAGTGGCAAACACCAACCCCACGAGGTGGAGAAGATAGACCACAGTCATTTAGAAAACAGACACAATGACTTCCCCCTATGTCTGCCAAACAAAGCTATAATGGCAGCACCTTTGGGTGGAAAACTGGCATTATTTTCAAAAAACTGGCACATTGTTACAACAGACAAATGGATTCTGGACATTATAGACAGAGGCTACAAGTTCCACTTTCACACCCTTCCAAAAATGAGAGGCTTGCCAAACCTGCCACAAAATCAATGGGCAGAGGCACAAAGACAAATTTCCGCTCTCGTGGATATGAAAGCAATTCAAGAGGTACCTGCAAAAGAACAAGGTCAAGGTTTTTATTCCAGACTATTTCTGGTACCAAGGAAGGACAAAGATTGGAGACCCACCTTAGACCTATCCATCCTAAACACATATCTACAGGTACCAAAATTCAAGATGCTCACATTACAGCAGCTTTTTCCCATGCTGGGCAAGGAGTCTTGGCTGGTAACGTTGGACCTCAAGGAGGCATACCTGCATGTCCCTATCAGACAAGATTGCAGAAGATGCCTCAGATTTCTTGCAGGTTCAGCCCACTACCAATTCTCTGCACTGCCCTTTGCCTTATCTACTGCGCCCAGAGTGTTTACGAAATGCCTGGCATCAGTAATTGCCTTCTGCAGACAACAAGGAATACAAATCAACCCATATCTGGACGACTGCCTGATCCAAGCGGACAGCAAGGACATTCTATTGCAGCATCTGGCGTTTGTAATAAAACTGTTAAACTACCTGGGATACACAGTGAACAAAAAGAAATCAAAACTAATACCTTCTCAACAGATAATTTTCCTGGGTGCCAGCTTAAATACGACCCCCCAGATGGCCTACCTCACGCCAGACAAACAAGGGCAACTGTCTCAATACTTCAACAAAATGGCAACTTTAACCAGACTAACTGCAAGGAACGTCCTGCAGGCTCTGGGATTCATGGCATCCTGCATCCTACATCCTACTGATACCATGTGCAAAGCTGCATATGAGGAAACTACAATGGTACCTAAAAAAACTTATGGTCTCAACACAGCCACAGCTTGGAAACAATTATACCACTCATTCCATGCCTTCAAAAGGAATTTTTGTGGTGGGCTCAAGCATGCCAAAGAAACGCAGGTCTCCCTTTCTGTTTACCTCAAGCAACTCAAATCATCACAACGGACGCCTCAGACTACGCCTGGGGAGCACACATGGCAGATCAATGCATTCAGGGAAAATGGTCCCAAAAAGAGAAGCACCTACGCATCAACCAAAAGGAGATGCTAGCCGTGCAAAATGCTCTTATGACCTTCAAAGACCTACTGCATCCAGGCAAGCTATTGATAAGGACAGACAACACCACAGTCATGTGGTACATAAACAAACAGGGGGGAACTCATTCATACCCCCTGTGCAGGCAAGCCATGACCCTGTGGAACACAGCACTGGAATTACAAATTCAACTACAGGCACAATTCCTGCCAGGGAAGGAAAACACACTGGCAGACAACTTAAGCAGAAATATGACAGACCCACACAAATGGAAGTTGCATCCTCAAGTCTTCTCAAAGATAACTCTGGCATGGGGACAGCCAGACATAGATCTATTTGCTACCCACAGAAATTACCAGTTGAAAAAATTCTATTCAAGGACCTATCATCCACAGGCCTGGAAAGTGGATGCACTCTCCTTCAATTGGACAACATTGACAGTCTATGCCTTCCCGCCTCTTCCGCTACTGACAAAAGTTCTATTAAAAGCCAGAGCAGAGGGGCCACAAATGATTCTCATTGCTCCAGACTGGCCACAACAGCACTGGTATCCTCTCCTAAAGAGCCTGTCACACTCACCACCATGGATACTACCTCTAGTTCCTCTTCCTAATCGACACCTCAGGAACGAAAAAATGTTTCTCTCCATAGAGAAATCTAAGCTCTCAGACGGCCAAATGTTGTATCCCTGTACTATCTCTAAGGCATCGAATAATCCCCCCCCCCCTTCACACAGAACTATCAGAAATCCTGTCTCCTTTAAAAAATCCCTCAAACTACATCTCTCCTCTCATTTGTTATGCTCCTGTACTCCCAATACATAACCCCAACTCCTAACTTCTCCCCCTGGTGTTACAAATCTAACTATTCTATTACTTTCAGTTCTTCCCTTCACTCTGCCCACTTACTCCCTTCCCTGTCACTATAGCCTTCGTACGTGCTTGTTAGCCCTTCAATCTCCTCCTATACTTACTCACGTAACTGCATTGAACCTTGCAGACATATTACATTCATGTGTAATTCAAATATATGCCATTTATTACTTCTATTTTTTCATGATTGTAACTATCTTCACTGTTTTATTATTTTTCTTTCATTGTAATAGTATTACTCAAAATTCTTTGTTATAAGTATTAATATTTTCTTTTCTTGTAATTATTGTGAAGCTTTTCTCCCTGGGCCTCCAATGAAAATGGGCTCTTTGCAGGCCCAGTGGACTTTTCCGGTTAACGAATGCAGTAAATAAATAAGTAGATGTCCTTGCCTTCACTGCTGCAGTATTCGCTCCCTCCATCCCCCTAGTTCTTTGCCATCCTCTAGATGTACACTTTCTCTTGGGTTCCTTGGACTGGTGTTCCTCCTGGGGCAATCAATTCTATTTTTGGTAGGCCTGAATGTCACCTTTAATGCCCTATGTTATCCAAGGAGTGTATTGTGATGTTCAGCATACCTTTTAAATTCAGAAGTCTTTGGAAGACAGATTTCCTTGGCAGGGAATCCCACATAGTTGAGAATACTGCAGCAGTGAATGTAAGAAGATCTTAAAGTAAAATTAAATTAATAAAAAAATTAAGGTAAAAATAGATGGGAGTAATGTGATCTAGTAAAAAAATAGATTAGTATTGGATGGGTTAATTTAAGATTTTAATATTTGCATGATTTAAAATTGCTTTGTATTCTGAAGGAGTCTTGTGAAGACAAAAGTGCTAAAAATACAAAGTATTTTTTGCAAATACATTGTGGTCTTCTATGCATCATGTATTTTTGGTTTGAATTTCTAAAGTGTCTATCTCCAGTGGTAGCCTACTACAGACTGCAAGATATTCACTTTTTCCTTAGACAACTTTCTTATCTTCTCAGAGTATCTTTCAAAGTATCTTTAATCTCACTTGAGAGAGATATATCTTACACAGACTGGGACTACAGGAAAACCTACAAAAGTCTTTAACCCCTCACAGGATTTTATTCCTGAGTTCTCCTAGAAACCTCAGTTCAAAGAGCTTTTTTCCACAGGAAAAAGCAATTTGTTCTGGATTTATTCCAGAGTTTTTTTTTTCCACTTTAACTTCTGTCTCAGTTTGGGAATTTCTGAGGATTCTGGGTCTCGTGGCATCCAATTCCACACAAGAAATTCAGTGATACCTAAAATATGTAAAGTCCTAATGTCACAAAAAGGGATGCTGCCAGCCCAGCTGTCTGGAATTTTGTAAATAATTTGTGAATATCAACTTGATTTGTGTAAGATGCTTGTATTAGAACTGTATGTCATGTCTATGTCAAACTTGTTTATACAGATGTGTGTTGAATGTTTTTTTTGCAAGGTACATAAAATGTAACCAAAGCATGCCCTACTGGAATAGAACAGAAGTGTACATGCACTGTTGTAGCTGTTTAAATGTATATTTTAACAGTGGAAACAGGAATACAGGAGGTTAACTTCAGGAAAATAGCTGAAGTTAAATTACTTTGTGGTAGCAAAGAGAGAATGTCTGTGCTGAGAAGTTTTTTGTATTGTCTTTAAATGTGGATGAATGTAAATTGTGTTGGCATATAGTGGAAACCATAAAAGATCTGAGGTCTATGTTTGTTCACAGATAGATGCTAAATGCTGTTGGCTGCCATCAATGGTGGTTTTGAGCCTGGGAACTAGGAGTAAGATGACAAGAAATGATGCCATTCCACAAGCTATCCCAGCAGTAATATTTGAGATGTTAATTTGAGAACTCTCTGATAGAGGCAGCATTATGTACTCTGTATTGGATCTGACAACAGGAACTATTCATCAAACATCTGCCTTGCTCTGTAAGTTACCTAGGGTATAGTAATTCTTAGATTCAGTCAGGAATATAGCAAAGCTTAATTTAAATGTGTTTATTTGAGACTGTCCTGCAATGTTTTAAATATTTCCTGTGATTTTGAACTCTGTCACTGCAATTATATACTGAGTATTTTCTTGTTTTATTATTTGTTAAATATATTTAAACCTTTCATTGTGGCTGATCTTTGTAGAGCTGTTTAAGTTCTGAGAGTACGTGCATATTTATTTGGTGACACTGTGGGCCACTCCTAACAGCCTTGCTCTTGGTCAAACTACCAATTTTATTAATACTAACATTATCCAGTAAGATTGGACACCCTTTGTTAAGGGGCTTAAAGTAGCTGATAAGGAGTGACTGGTGGCAGTTGAAACTACCTTACAGTCTGGGCAGAAGGGGGCATAGCCAGTAAACCTGTGCCAGCCTTTCCCAGGTGTGTGTGGTGTGTGTGTGTGTGTGTATTAAACTTCAGACTGTGTCAGCTATTTGAGCAGGGGCACAAAGCACTGGTTGGACAAAGAGGGTGCTGGAGGTCTTGGCTTGGTCACTGAGTTGGGATCTTAACTCTATAGCTGTGCAAGTGGGGAGACTTATTGGGGAGCTGGAGAAAAAGGGAGAAACCAGTCCTGGGCTAACTGTGTTCTCTGTGTGCTCTTAAGGGAAATTGCACTTGATGCAGAGAGCTGCATATGGAAATACTGTGTGTACGTGTCATCCTTCCAATGTACATCCCTCCCTGGTGCCTGTGGTGAGGATTGAGGCTCCTTTATTACTGGTCCAGTTGTGTGGCATCCCACCCAACATGAAAATCCCCTGATTTTCCAGATTCCTGTTTTGGGATGTGAAAAGAGATTTTTTGTTGGTGGAGACCAGTTTTATCAAAATCAAGGAAATCCCATTTTCCCTTTCAACTCCATCTGTTTTTTTAAAAGAGAGACCTCAGACTTTGCTTGTGGAACAGTATCTATGGGAATAAAGACACGGGGTCTTTGGAAGAAAAAAAGAATACTAAAATGCACAGACATAAGAGATGTTGGCCTTCATAAATGCTGTCACACATCATCTGTGGTCCCCAACACAGTTATAGTTTACTGGCAACCTTACAGTGATGTGGTACATAAGCAAATGGGGAATCCAGATCCTACTCTCTCTGCGTACTAGCCATGGTAACCTAGGATTCAGCTTTTCAGCAGAATCTTAGTCTACAGTCATCTGATGTAAGATTAGAACAAAACTGTGTGGCAGTCAATTTGAGCAGGAGAAGGGTGTTCTTCACAAATGAAAATTGAATCAGGAGTTCTTCCAGGAATTGATCCAGCTTTGGGTAGATCTTATTGCTTCCACTCTCAATAGTCATTTGACAAAATACTGCTCCAGGCCTTGATGCAAGAAGGCTTGGAAGACAGATTCTTTTTCTTTGGACAAGAATGTTTCATTATGCTTTCCACTTTCCATGAATTTCCAGCATCATTCTAAAGATTCAGAAGGACTCTACAAACATCATTGTGATGACTCTGTTATGGCCCAAGAAATGGTGGTTCTCCCTTCTACTGGAAATGGTCAAGGGCAAATAATCACAAGCTTCCTCTCACACTAGGCCTACTCGTACAGGACAAGGGGTGTTTGTTACATCCTGACCCATCCTGACCCGAAGCAACTGCAATTAACTGCCTGGATGATGGACCCGTGGTACCTTATTTTCTGAGAACATGCATGCACTAGGTATTAAAGGAGGCAAGAAAACCTGATACTAAAAAAATGATATATTAGTAAATGGAAAATATTTTCTAGTTGGTGTTAAGACAAGAACCAGCACCCTTGTAGAGCTATTGTTTACCTGGTTCTACATTATTTCTGTTAGTTACTGTCCTCTGGCCTGACTTATTCTGTCATCTGAGTTCATTTGTCAGCCATTTCAGCATGTGTCCATGGATCCCCTCTCTGTGCATAAAATGTTTTTGAAAAGGAGTGTTGCATACCAAGCCTCCAAGAAAGCAGGTGGCTTCTCCTTGAGATCTTAATTTTTGTCTCAAAATAGCTCTTGCTCTATTTGAACCAGCTCGTCGGGCACCTGCAGTTCTTAACATGGAAAACAGTGTTAGTGATTGCTCTGTCTTCTGCAGGAAGAGTATCTAAGCTGCAGGCTCTTATGGTGGGGCAACCTTTATCTCATTTTCCACAAAGATAGTATTTTCTTAAGAACTCATCCTTCATTTATGCTGAACGTGGTATCTGTTTACTTTGAACCAAGCTGTCCATCTCCCTGTGTACATATTCCACACCCAGACAGGCTAACGTTGCTAAGGCTACTGGAGCTTTGATCATTCATACATCTACTGTTCTTTTAGGTTTACTTACAACTGTACTTTTGTATGTTTGCTGCTAACATCCATGGAAATTTGTTGGGCATTAGTGACGGTGCTACAGTTGTTAATTTCAGTGGCCTGTATGAAATCTTTGCTAGAGCCCAAGTCCCTCCCTTTTTCACAATGGCAGGTTCTGACTGTAAAATATCATTACAGAACACTGCATCAGAAAGATGGCACAGGGGGCGTGGCCAAGATGCCAGTCTGATAGCAGCAGAAATCCATAGCTCTGCTTAGATTTTAATATCCTGACAGGAAATATACTTCAATTTTTTTAGAAAATTCTAACTAAGTTTACTAAAAGTTAGATTAACATAGGCTCTTTATTATTTTATAAAAATGAATACATAGTCAAAAGAATTTTTTAATTATTCCTGTCAAGAAGTTTTCTACTGGAGCTCTCAAGATGAGCAACTCTTAAGAACCCATACCAGCAGAGTGCAGTGAAGAAAGAACTACAGCTTATAATAAACATCCAAGAACTGATACTAAAAATGGACAAATTTGTAAACAAAATGGATATTATCAAAACAAGAATACAGTAAACTGGAACTTCTAAATGGAATAGTAAAAAAAAAAAACTGAGCAGATTCTTGCCTTAGAGGAAGCAGTAACTGACCTAGACAGAGGAGTGACAGAAAATGAACATCACAATGAATTTCCTCTGAAACAAAACACCAGGCTGAGAAACTGGAAGAACTTGAAAGTAGATCAAGGAGAAATAACATAAGAATATATGGAATTCCTGAGAAAGAATAGGGTGCTAACATGATTCAATGCCTCAGTGTTTTCATCATCACTAAATTTGCCTGAATCCCTCTCTTTTGGAATTGAGAGGGCTCACCGGTCCCTGGCAAATTCAACTTCATCTCTGAGTTCATCTAACCCCAAGTCTATATTAGCTAGATTTATTTCCTTGCAAGACAAGGACTTGGTGCTGAAATCAGCTTGGACTAATTCCCCTATCAAGATGGGTGAAAAAGTTATTCATTTTGACAATGACTGCATCTCTATAGTTATATCCAGAAGAAAGGAGTGTGTTCCTCTAAGTCCTTGAAAAAAGCTAATTTTAAAGCTCAAATTCTTTTTCCTGCAAGAATAAAAATCACCTTGCCAGAAAGAGTGGAGATCTTTGCCTACAAGAAGCAGTAGAATTTATCCAAATGAAGAAAATACTGTTGGGCATAGAAGAAATGGAATGGTCATCCCAGAGTTTGAAGAGACAGGCAGCAAAAAAACTGATGGTCTGTGAAGGAAGGAGCAAACAAAACTAAGAAACTAAAGGACAAATGAATACATTATTTCTAATTTTAAATGCTTTGTTTTATGAACATAATATATTTGATTCTGGAAAGTCTCTATGCTGTAAGGTAATGTGAATCATTTTTATTATTAACTTTCTCTTTTCCTTTCTATATCTGTCTACTAATTACATATAGTACTAAGTATTTAAATAACTTTCTCTCTTCTTTGATCTTATTTTTTATTACCAATGTTCTTTTTTCTCTCTTTTCCCCATTATAAGTACTTTACATAGTTTTCCCTTTTAAATAACTATGAATGATGTATGTCTTGTAGTTCTTCAGTAATAGTATAATTTGATTTAATACAAAAGTAATTTTTTCTAGTGGGTCAGTGGTGGGGGTAACAAAGTGTTTCTGATTAGTGTTTCTAACTAGATGTTTTAGACTCTTTGTTTAGACACATTTAAACACTAATACAGTAAAACACTAATAAAGTACATTAATGGTGTTTTATAGATAGCTAAATATAAGATATATATATATATATATATATATATATATATATATATATATATGGTTCTCTTTTTTTTTCTTTCTCTCTCTGGCTTGGTTAACTGGTGGGTAAATGACTGAAATGTTATAATATGATTTCTGATTTAAGTTAGCTGCTACTTCTAAATAGCTGTTTTTATATGAAAGGGTTAATTTTTTCATGATATTGAAGTTTTGTGAGGAAACTGGTGGTCTGTGTGACTGTTCTCATTGTGGAAATTCATGACCTGCACAAATAAGGCAGCTTAAGGTTTTTTTTGCTTTCTGTAAACTCTAAAAGCTTCAATATCTGAATTTCCTGCCAAAAATGCTTTTTTCTTTACTAGAGACCACTTCTGTTGTGGATGAGCCTATTTAGATACTTTTTAAAAGGTTTATGAAGCTTCAGCTTGAGGAAACAGTGATGACATTTGACCTTCTGAACTTGTTAAATGGTTGTATATAATTATTTTCTCTTGAAATTCTGTTATCCCTCACTAGATACTTTAAATGGTAAATAATTAGTTCTGATAAAATTATTTAACTCCTTTGAAAATGCCTATGTTCTCTTATAGTTGCAGACATTCTGCAGATTCAGTGACACTATTAGTAACTAAATGGCATCAAGTGAACTAGGAGCTGCATTAGAAAACTCATTATGCATATTAACATCCGAGTTATGTTATATAACTAAACCTTTCGTACCTAAACAGAGGGTTGTGATGCCCCTTTTCTCTCTCCCCCCTCCTTCCTGATGAAAGACATCAACATAGATATTAATACATATGAGTAATGTGTATAATTGCAAAATATAATGGTTATGTTGCAATAAGTGTTTATTTATATATATATATATATATATATATATATATATATATATATATATATATATATATATATAATATTCAATAGATCCTTACATGAAAAATGTTAGATGACTGAAAAAATGGTTAAATTATCTGATGTTTCTTAAAGTCTTGGAAATAATGACAATCTTATTAATAACAGCCTGGATTTAAATTGGAACCTGTGCACTGAGAGCCTTACAAGACTATCTGCAAATATATAGAGCTGAGTATATTTTTTTGTATTATTCTGTATTATAGAGCTAAATTGTTGCTTAGATATCTGTTGTCTTACTGTTCTGCAAATATACAGAGATAATTATATATTTTTCTGGTATTATAAATTTGCACTGTGATTCCTCACATCTCTGTTGAAACTGTCTTCCCCAACCCCCCTACCTGTTCTTGGTTGTAGTTTAAATTTGGTGGCTTTTGCACTGTAGATTTGATCTAGGACACTCCCCCAGTCCCATCTCTTTACCGCATTCTACCTAATAAACCCTTTCTGCACTTGCTTTTAGTCCTTTTTAATTTAATTACATTTTTTTCAAACTGTGTGTGGACTAATATTGCTACATACTCAAGTGTGCCAGCTTGCACTGCATGTGAATTGTTTTTACTAGTGTTTTTGCTTTTCTGAAAAAAAAAAAATTGTAAGCCCGTTTCCTACCTTTCCTGTAATTAGTGTTCCAGATACAGATTTGCTGTATCCAGGACTGTTTGTAAGCTTCTGAGCTCCCCAAGCCTTTCTGTGTTGGAGGGAAGCCTTCTAGCTTATCAGTGGGAGTGGTAAGCATTAGGTAACCTGTCTACCACATAAGAAGTGGTTCTGGCCCAGAATTTGTAGTTATTGGCCGTTTGGGCGGTCTTCCATCTCTCTCAACTTTCTGATTTGAAGGCCTGCATTTGCACTTGTTTCTGTCCTGTAACCCCTGGGCCCATCTCATTTGCTCACTCAAAAAAAAAAAAAAAAATGTATCTGCTTTTACTGTATTTGTGTTTCTTCCTACTTTATTTTGTTTTTGCGTCATCTTAATAGTACTCAATTGTATTTATTACTGCTTGGTGTAACTCATTCTAAGCCTTTTAGTTTAAGCACTTGGGCTTCAAACCAGTTTTACGTTAAGAAGGTTTGTGGTCTGCACTGTAGTGGCAGAACAGGTAGCTTACATCCTTCTAAGTTGGGAACTGCTGATTGAGGGCTCAGTGTCTGTTATTCTAAAAGTGTATTAATTCTGGTTTAAGCACTAGGGCTTCAGGCCAGTTATTTTACATTAAGCGGGTTCGTGGTCTGCACTCTTGTGGGAGGAGAGGCTGGACTCTGCCCTTCTGAGCTGGGAATTTCTGGTTAAAGGCTTATAGTGCCTGCATATTTGAACTGCTTCTTACTGAAATTGATGCACCTTGTTTGCTGTAGCATAGACTAGATCCAGGCCTGCTGAATCTAGCTTTGTTTGTATGCTTGTTGTTTGTTTGCTTGTTATTTCCCTGAAAAACTAATTCCACCTAAAACGCATCTTTTCTGCGCTTCTGTGGATCCCTAGTGATATCTGCATTGCTTACTGTACTTATTTCCTTGTTTCACTTGAAAGAAAGTTACTGTTTGTCGTTTTAAGTTACCTGTAACGCATTGCATTTAAGTTACCTGGCACTTGCTCACTAAAGCAATTACATAAGTCAGCACTAAAAAATTAAAAGCACTACACCCTCACAAACTCCCCTTGAGTACATTGTTCCCCATTGGCCCTTTTTTCAATTATAAAGGAATTCCCAATACTATTCTAGCATGTCCAAAGGTCAGTTGTCAATCTCCTCTCCAGTCCAGCTGGTGAATCTGGGAATCTTGAGGCAATGTTACAACTGCCTCATGTACACAGACAACCCTCTCCTCCTCCCAACAAATTCCAACACATGTGAGAGATGCTATCATATAGCAAACTGGAGGCTAAGCTCTCTCAACTCAGTACTGGCGTAACCAGTCAGGAGGAGAAGGAAACCACACTCACTACAATTCCAGTCTCACATAGACCTACCACGACGGCAAACCAAACACATAAACACACAAAAACATACTCTGAGGCTCTAAATAAAAATCTGCCTAAGCAGCAGAGACCTCCAAAGCAGACACCCAAACAACCGCTACCCCAAAACAAAACACGTGTAACACATAGCTCACAAAGCCAGTGTGCCGAACAGTGACAGCCCTTAAGGCTAAACACACCTGATACACTTGTAATAGGTGACTCTCTCATCAGGCACACTGACGTCCCGCTCACCAGGCTGAACAAGGAGAAGGTCACGGTGAGCTGCCTGTCGGGCACTAGTATCCGCCACATAACACAAGCACTCAGGTCACTCCAAGGCAAGTACAAATATGACTCTGTCATTGTCCATGCTGGTGTGAGTGACCTGAGACATACCTCCCTGGACTACATGAAATGAGACATAGAGGATCTCTCTGAGCATGTAGCCCAGGCCAGTATGACCCTGACCCTGAGTAGCATCTTACCCTCACCAAGAATGATGCCACAATATGAAGACAAGATGATCAATTTCAACAATTGGCTTAAGTATTGGTGTCATTCAAAGGGGATCCAATGCCTGTCAGCCTGAGATGACATGCTCAACAAGCCACTATGCTTCGCTAGGGATGGCTTGCACCTGTCACCCCTGGGCTTTCGGATATTGGCAAAGGCTCTTGTTTCCCCCATAGTGCCTTTTTTAGGCAAGGCTCAAAAGACAAACCCACCTCCATAGGTATCACAAGGGATAAGGAACTAAGAGTAATGCTACTCAACGCCAGAAGTCTAAACCTCAAGATGCACGCACTCGAAACTCTCCTTAGCATGGAGAACATCGATATCTGTGCAGTAACAGAAACCTGGTTCAAGGATCCAGAGAGCACCCCAGCACTACCAGGTTATACCTCATACCATGCTTTTCGGCCCCAAAACTTGGACCAAACCACAAAAGGAGGGGGAGTATCAATATTAGTCAAAGATACCCACACCTCCAGGTTGGTGGCACAGCACAAAGCATCCGAGACTATCCATGTGCAACTAACAGTGGGTAAAACTGCCTTCCAGTTTATAGCCTGCTACAGACCACCCTCACAAACCCAGGAACCCCACTCAGCCTTCCTGAGAACACTGGAAAATATGAAGGTCTCTCCAAACACCATTATATTGGGCGACTTCAACTACCCAAACATAGACTGGGAGCATTACTCTAGCTCCAACACCCTAGCCCAAAGGTTCCTAGAATTTATAAACTCAAATGCTATGGAACAACTTCCACTCCCACAAGAGGGGAAAACCTACTGGACCTGATCATCACCAACATGGGGAATCTATTCTCCAGACCAGAAGTGTATCTCTCACTGGTAAGATCACACCATAAACTAATCTCACTGGATATTCACATCCCGACCCCACCCCTTGCCCAGAAAACCACAGTGAAAAACTTCTCTAAAGCAAATTTCACACTCCTCAAAACCGAGGTGGAATCCTTCAAAGCCCCCGAGCCTGTGGAAAATATGGCCCAGACCACAGAATTCTTTATAAATGCATTCTATGAACACCTTCAGGAATGCATGGATCATGCAATCCCAAATAAAACCAAGACCCAATCCTCCAAAGGCAGACGTCCTGTCTGGTGGACCCCAGCCATAAACAAACTATACAATAGAAGGAGGAAGCTACTACATGATAGAGCAAAATCCCAAACAGGGAAGGCATCTCTGATCAGTATTAGCAAAAAACTACGGGCACTCATAAAATCGTCTAAGGCCAGCTTCGAGAGAGAAATTGCACAGGACACTAAGGATAATCACAAGGCTTTCTTTAGTTATGTTAGAAACTTGGGTGGGAATTCCTAGATATGCTCAGAATTACTCCAAAATGACAAAAAATGCATCGAACCCACAGACACTGCCAACATCCTAGCTGACAGGTTCAGCGCAAACTCACCACCAAAAGGGCAAATATCTATCCCAGCAGAGTGCTGCCCCCCTGACATCTCAGATGCTCAGGTAAGAGCCACCCTTTCCAAAGCAAAAAACACAGCATCAATGGGACCAGATGGTGTCCCGGGCTGAGTCCTACATGAACTCCAAGAAGAGCTAAACCCAAACATAAAACTACTGTTCAATCTCAGCCTTACTACAGGATATGTACCCAAAGTGGCGTACAGCAACAGTGGTCCCTCTCCACAAAGGTGGTGCTTCAACGGATCCTGGAAACTATCGCCCCATAAGCCTGACTAGCTTGGTCTGCAAAGCTATGGAAAGGATCATCATGGACCTCATAAATAAAGATATTGGGGACCTACAGACACTGGATCCTACCCAGTTCGGATTTAAGGGCAAATCCTGCCTCTTAAACCTGGTCGATTTCTTTGAAACAGTCACCAATGATGAGGGGAAGGTGGTCCACACAGCCTACCTGGACCTCGCAAAAGCCTTCGATACAATACCCCACTCGGGCATTATAGATAAGCTCACCAGCTTAAATATAAACCCCTATGTCACTAGATGGATTGCAAACTGGCTCAAGGACAGAACCCACATGGTTAGAATTGCTGGAGCCATGTCAGACTCCAAACCAGTTACAAGTGGTGTCCCACAAGGCTCAGTCCTGGGACCTCTCTTGTTCGGTACATATTTCTCGGAGGTACAGGCCAACACGGAAGGACTGTGGCTGACCAAGTTCGCAGATGACTGCAAACTGGGCGCCATAATCGACTCTCCAGCTGACACAAGCATCCTCCAAAAGGGGTCATAGAAACAGACAACTGGTGCCAGAGCCATGGCCTCAAGCTAAATGCCAAAAAGTGTATAGTCATCCCCTTTGGCAAAAACAAAGAGCCCACAAATTACCACATAGCTGGTAATCCATTAAGTACAGAAGAAGTAATTAGGGACCTGGGGACCCAAGTTGATAGCAATCTCTCATTTGACAACCACATGGCCAAAGTGGTTAGAAAAACATTTTATATAGCCCACCTAATCATGAAGGGATTCACATCTAGATCAGGGGAGGTCATCGTGCCTCTTTACTCATCCCTCATCAGGCCCATAATTGAGTACAGTGCCCCTTTTGGGATGTACCTTACCAGACACCTGCAGCAACTGGAAAGACCCCAAAAGTACCTCACCAAGAGTATCAAAGGGCTCAAACAGATGCCATATGCTGCCCGGTTAAAGAAACTCCAGCTCTACTCAGTGGCATACCGCCTGCTCAGAGGCGATCTGTGCCTGACTTATAAAGTCATGTCCAACCCGGAATTAATGGACATGCTGCACCTCAGAAAATCCAAATCCCATCGAGCTACACGCTCGAGAGACTTGAACCTCAGCACTGAAATAAATAGGACATGCTGGAGGGACAGATTCATAACCCAGAGGCTCCCTTCACTCTGGAATAAAATCCCAGTCCAGGTTAGGCAGAGTCCCTCATTTCCTCTCTTCAAGAGGAATCTTGATGAGTGGATGGGAGATCATAGGTTTACCCCGGGTATCACTTCTGTCTCACTGTTAGAGGCACAGTATACTAACCTCGAAAAAGGGCATAGCAAAATTAATTTAAAATGGGTGGCGAAAGACAAATACACTCTGGCTAGGCTTATAAATGCCCTAGGGCAGATAGCCTAGTATGAGCCTATGAACGTATAATATTCATCTTCTAATGTTTATACATACTTTGATCTGATGTGTATTTCTGATATGATAATAGCACCTCTAATACATAGATATATGTGGCATATTCATATAGCTTCAGATATGTTGGACATTCTCGACATTCTCATTCTAATGTATATTTCATGGATTCGGATTTCTTTAGTTGCTTTCATAATGCTTTTCTTTTTTGTTTTTATACTATATTCAAAGCAGAGATGGGCAATTTGTGTCATTTGGTATTGGAGAGGTGGTCGATGGATGTTTAGTTAAAATTTTAATTAAACCAGAAACTTTTTCATGTATGTGTTTGTAAATAGTTTGGGCTTTTTGAAAGTAGTGCTTAATACACACTATGCATCCATGATAAGTACGGTTTCAGTAGATTTCAAGTCAACATAGAAGAAAGGTCTTTCAGTTAGTAATAACATACACATTATAGTCAATGGCTTATAATTGTTTATCATTAAATATTAATGGTTTTAACAATAATGCCAGAAGAGCTGGTTTGCTTAAATCCAGCATGTAATGTAGATGTGTCAAACCTGCGGCCCGTGGGCCGCATGCGGCCCTCGGAGCTCTGCCATGCGGCCCTCTACCTCTAACTCCAACATCGATGTACGCATGCCCCAAAACACTTTTTGTGTTTTTCATGGCCGTGACCTGTAAATTAACATCGGTGTGCGCATGCACCAAAGCATCCTTCTAGTTTTTATTTTTTTGCACCAAAGAAGGGTCTGTGTGTTCGCGCCATTATTTTGTGCCGAAGAATCGGTGTGTGTGTTCTTGCTAAGAGGGACTCATCTATGGATTTGCTGCCATTGCCTTTTAAAGAGACAGCACTTAACCTGTGTTAATAGGTAAGTATGGTGTGAGTGCGTGCATGCATGAAAGCAGAATGTGTGCATGAAAGTAGAAGTGTGTGTGTGTGTTTGTGTGCATGACAGAGAGACAGACACACATGCACAAAGAGGCTAACGTACAAACAAGTTGGCTCACAAATCCATCCTACATTAAAATACACTTTCATTAAATTGCAGCTTTTCTGACAAGGAGAGTGTTGTATTGAATATGAAATCATACCTCTCAACTGTATGGATTTTCGAAGAATGTCTAGATTTTTGCCTCATCTTCCAATTTGTGTCATTTGCTTAGGAAATAAAAGTTGTCATCCAAGGTAATGCAGTCCCAGGGATTAAGAATGAGACAGCAGCCTAGGGTTAATGGGTCAGTAATGGATTGACTAATGTGGGACTGTAGCATATAAAGTTTATTGGTTTTTTTTTTTGACAAACAAAAAAATCACCCAATACTGTCTTGTCATTGGTGAGTTCTAAGCAGTGGTAGATTGGACAACAGTAAGCATACCTTTGGTGGATCATCAATACTGGGAAATCAGGTGGGTACAATGTCATTTTTTTAAATGTTGGGGGTGTGTATGTGTGCGTTTGTGTTGGGAGTGCTGCAATAGTAGATGATTATTAAAGACGGAAACAAACTGTGGAGAAGGTTTCTTTGTTTCAAAACCTGATACTTGGGTACTAGGAATGCCAAAAATAAATTTTTTAAGACATAGCTTCTTGCCATTTACAGTGGATGGATATTTACATTTAATGGACAATGTTAGCAGTATGAGTGTGGTCCTGTAGGGATCTGGAGGATGCTAAGTCTACCACTGCCAATGTCTTGTAAAGTGACCTGGAAATGGATATTGGGATGTTACTGAAAAAATACAGCAAGTGGGCTTTGAAATGTAGTTTAATTAAACAAAGTGCACTTGCAATTTACAGGCCATAATTTAATTTATTTCAGGTAGTCCAGATCCTGGTAGATTGTATACCATTAGACTTAATTAGGGAGAGGTGTCATTCTGTGGGAAATAAGCAGACCTAGTTTCAGTGAAAGCTCTGTGGTTGTTTGCAGGTAGGAAGTTGCAGGATGTGAAGCCAATGTGTTTTATTATTTTTAATGGATTTGTCATTTCAAAGTATGGGTTTTCTTTGTTGCAAAAGAAGGCAGGATTGAATGAGTCATATAATGCTTAACTGACAAAAATGGGATAGAAACATTATACGCAAGGGAGCCCGCAGGATTTTTTGCAGGGGGGTGCAAATCTGAGCCCCACCCACAAAGCCCCACCCCTCCACCCACATAGCCACACCCCCTCCACCCACATAGCCCCACCCCCTCCGCTCATGCAGCCCCCTCCCCCACGCAGCCATTACAGGGTCCCATTACTTGGCTACTTCTCCCCAGTTGCCATAAACACTGTCAAAATTCTTAGTGTGCATACTGTTTTATGCTTTACTTCTACAATGATTACAGATATCTGGATTTAATTAGGAATCTATGATAAGTTGTTTTACATACCCCATGTACATTGCAACTAACTCAAGGGAACTTTCAGCTGGCAGCCCTTTTGAATTCTGATCAAGAAGGCTTGGCTGTTCAGTTCTCTATACTGGAATAATTTCTCGTTCATTGCTAATAATCATTTTATTTACTTGGGTACTAACAGAGTTTTATTTTTTACCTACCATAAAGACAAGATATTTGTTTTACCTCAAAATACTTCACTTGTTTTATTTATTTATTTGTAAGTGACTTAGAAACAACTACTGGGGAACAGTGTTCATTAGCTCAGTATTTTTCATGTAGGACACTAAACTGAGTCCCATGAGCCTGTTCAGATTATACAGATTTAAACAGATTAGTTTATAACACTAGTGTTATTTGGCTTCCAAGATTAGCTCTCAGTAACACAAGTTGCTGTTTAAATAAAAGCGGGCATTCTGTGCTCTGAATGCACGACACGTTATAGCTGTATTTAACTTAAACTGTGTGCATTCACTAAATTATGTATATCTTTTAATTAATGCTTAATCAAGCATTTCTTCATAATCCCAACATTGACATAGTTGCAAATCATCACTTCATCTTTTTATAGATAATTCCAATAGCCCTAATATATACACATTATTAATTATTTTTTTCAAGATTAGTTTTACTGAGTGGGCAAGAGAAATTCTGGGTGTTTTCTGATTTTGTGTGGTTGACCCTTAGTTATATGAAACTGGGTCTGCATTATCACTGATGTGAACAATTTCATTATATGCTCAACTAAAAGCTTTAGACCTTTTTTCTTGACACAGCCATTACAGTATCCTTCCTGTTGCTGTGATAAGCAAGAGTAGCCATGCATAAGAAGTGTACATATTTATACATATGATCATGCACGATTATAATATATACAGATTGTATTAATTATAATATAAAATACTTTAATTATATCCCTTCTATATTACAGCAGCACTTGTTAGACTGTTTTAAATTTATAGTTTTGAATGTTTTTCCAGCAAGCAATGAAACAAAACATGAGCCGATAATGAAACTGCCCAATTCAAAACATTTCAACCATAAAAGGCCACTTAAACTTTTGTCATTACAATCCATCAATATCAGTCAGTATGCACAATCTCTGCAGAAGTAAAAGTCATCTGAATAATTCCACATTATAGAGATCTGAAACTAATGAAGAGGTTGTTGCTAGAAAACAACTTTATATTTCAGCATTTCATCAACAAATTCAGTGCCTGCTGCCCTTGAAGAATACATTGCCTATGCTACATTAAAAATGGTAAGCTGGTATATTTGCAATACAGAATGGGTGATAAGCTGAAAAACAAGTTCATAGTTATTAGGCATCTCATCCAAAGGAGGACATAGTCAGGACTGCAGCACTCCACCCCCTTAAAATACAAATCTACATGCTGTGGGAGTAGAACCTATAGCCCTGTGCATCAAGATGCAAGTATGCTACCTGCTGTACTACTAACACTGCTTTAAAATTCTATACCACAATAATGATACCATTTGCTAAACAAAACAGTTGCACATTTTAAGCAGACTTAGCATGAGCAGCAGTAAACTTCTCTTCCCTTGAAGCTCACAATTCCTTGAAAATACACTTGAAAATAAATTCTACCTGCTAACTCTAAATAGGGCATTTCACTTTCTCTCACACACCTCAACCTCTGCAAGAAATCTGGACAAAGCCCAACATAAATAGGGACAGATTATAAATATTGCTCTCATGAATTTAGAACATTGCTAGAATAACAAGATTTATGTTAGTATGCATTTTATATGATGGACAGAAGGAAGGTTGGTATAGTGTGTGTGCAAGAGACTAGATGGAAGGGGAGTAAGGCTAGGTGTATTGGAGGTGGGCTCAAATTGTTTTATCATGGTGTGGATGGGAGGAGAAATGGCGGAGTTATCCTGAAGGAACAGTATGCTAAGAGTGTTTTGGAGTTGAAAAGAGTGTCGGATAGAGTGATGTTTATGAAGCTGGAAATTGATGGTGTAATGATGAATGTTGTTAGTGCATATGGTCCACAAGTTGGGTGTGCGATGGATGAGAAAGAAAAATTTTGGAGTGAGTTGGATGAAGTGGTGATGACTGTACCCAAGGGTGAGAGAGTGGTGATTGGAGCAGATTTCAATGGGCATGTTGGTGAAGGGAACAGAGTGGATGACGAAGTGATGGGTAGGTATGGTGTTAAACAAAGGAATGTATACTCGAGAGACCGAATATCTCTCAGCTAGGTTTTCCAGTACAAGAGAAGCGCAACTCGAACAAGAAAAATTGTAAAGTTTTATTAAATAATCCAAACACTCCAACTGTCAATAGTACGGTCAAGCGCTTTCATCTGTAGTATACAGACTTCATCAGAACCACTAAAAAGAACGCTAGTTAGCAATTTAAAAACTTTTTGGCGCCATATTTTACAAGCGCTCTGTTTCTGGATGTAATTTAAAGTGCTACTGCATAAAAAGTGCTTCTGCATAAAAACCACACAAGATAATGCACTTCCAACAATTATGTGAACATATAAAATTATTAAAAATTCATCTCTATATACAAATATAAATATGACAATAATTATATAAAATATAAAAATATATAAAATAAACATTTTTAAGGGCTGAATTAATTGACAAGATGTACTATAACAGTACAAAGAAAGGAAAGATAGATATAAAATCATTTATAGCAGGATACTTTGTGGCATTAGTTAACAATTGCCACTGACTTTCTTTTCTAGCTAATAAAGATTTATAATTACCACCACTTTGGGACATATTTATACTGTCAATGCCAAATACAAAGTGGTGTGTATCACCCTTATCTATAATATGTCTAGACAACGCATTTTTAGATCTTTCACCTTAATCCTATATCTATGTTCATAAACTGTCTTTTGTGCTTTCCTATATAGAATCGCGGTGCATACATTTAGCTAGATATATAATGTTCCTTGTATTACAATTTCCATTTATGAACTTTATATAAGTACTATTAATATCATTTAATCTACATCCAATAGTTTCATTTATGACTGCACACTGTTTACACACCACACTTCTTTGTATGCTTGTTTCCACACTTTTTGAGTATGCTGTCCATTTAATAATTGTTTGATATTTCTCCCCATTTTATATACAATACATGGTTTCATTACATTTTAGCTTCATCATCTCCTATCATTTTATTCCAATATTTTCTAAAATTTCTCTTATGTAATTAACATGGGGTATATGTCAATACACATACTCGATGGAATTCATTATTTTCTTTATTCTTCCTTATAATTTTATCCATGCCTATACCTAAAATTGGTATATACTTCTTACACTCAGCAATAACATATGCTGAGATATTATTTAATAAAGATAGAGGATAGCCCCTATTACAAAACATATTGCTTAGATTATTGATTTCCGGACCATTACCTGATAATCAGATGTCATCCTTGCCCTGATACATTGTCCCTTGAATATATTCGTAAAATATGTTTTGATGGTTGCTGAAAATCAAGATACCCATTGGAAAATGTTTCCTTTCTGAAAATTTCAGAATGGAAGCCGGTTCACCATGTTTAATATGGGTATCAAGATAGGCTATTCCCTATTAATATTAGTGAATTTCAAAACACTTGTTGTTGTTCAAATAAAATCTTTCTATCAGTTCAAGGGGTCATCCCAAAGAAGGAACATATCGTCCAAGAATCTTGTATAATATACTATATTTTTTATAATAAAGTAAATATAGTTATGCTCCAATACCAATCCCATCATGTCTATTATTAGGTTAATACGGTTTTAGACCCATAATATCTGGAAGTAGATCAAAGACTTTTAATATGGGGGTAGTAATTGATAGATGGGTCAAACATACCTATGATAATACAAAACATCTGATTAAAGATTCTTGGATGTTTTTGTCCCAATTAACACACAATAGATGGAAAAGGGACTTAATATTTATAACAATTGATGTTGTAGATCTTTTTTCTTCTATCCCCAAAAATGAAGGCCTTGACTATTTTTGTGATAGTCTTAGAAAATATTCTAACCTTAGTTGGGACCGTATTAACCTAATAATAGACATGATGGGATTGGTATTGGAGCATAACTATATTTACTTTGAGGGAGAGTTTTATAAACAGATAAAGGGAGTGGCTATGGGTGCTTCATGTGCACCCATATTTGCTAACTTAGTTATGCTCCAATGGGAAAATAAACACCTATTTACTAGTATTTATTATAAAAATATAGTATATTATACAAGATTCTTGGACGATATGTTCCTTCTTTGGGATGGACCCTTGGAACTGATAGAAAGATTTGTGGATTATTTGAACACAACAAGTGTTTTCTTGAAATTCACTTATAATATTAATAGGGAAGGTATAGCCTATCTTGATACCCATATTAAACATGGTGAAACCGGCTTCCATTCTGAAATTTTCAGAAAGGAAACATTTTCCAATGGGTATCTTGATTTTTCAAGCAACCATCCAAAACATATTTTACGTAATATATTCAAGGGACAATGTATCAGGGTAGCAAGGATGACATCTGATTATCAGGTAATGGTCCGTGAAATCAATAATCTAAGCAATATGTTTTGTAATAGGGGCTATCCTCTATCTTTATTAAATAATATCTCAGCATATGTTATTGCTGAGTGGGGTAAGAAGTATATACCAGTTTTAGGTATAGGCATGGATAAAATTATAAGGAAGAATAAAGAAAATAATGAATTCCATCGAGTATGTGTATTGACATATACTCCCCATGTTAATTACATAAGAGAAATTTTAGAAAAATATTGGAATAAAATGATAGGGGATGATGAAGCTAAAAATGTAATAGGTGAAAAACCATGTATTGTATATAAAATGGGGAGAAATATCAAACAATTATTAAATGGACAGCATACTCAAAACAAGTGTGGAAACAAGCATACAAAGAAGTGTGGTATGTGTAAACAGTGTGCAGTCATAAATGAAACTATTGGATGTAGATTAAATGATATTAATAGTACTTATATAAAGTTCATAAATGGAAATTGTAATACAAGGAACATTATATATCTAGCTAAATGTAAGGTATGCACCGCATTCTATATAGGAAAGACGGAAAGACAGTTTAAAAAACGCATTTATGAACATAGATATAGGATTAAGGTGAAAGATCCTAAAAATGCGTTGTCTAGACATATTATAGATAAGGGTGATACACACCACTTTGTATTTGGCATTATTGACAGTATAAATATGTCCCAAAGTGGTGGTAATTATAAATCTTTATTAGCTAGAAAAGAAAGTCAGTGGCAATTGTTAACTAATGCCACAAAGTATCCTGGTATAAATGAATATATATCTATCAAACCTTTCTTAGAACTGTTATAGTAAATCTTGTCAATTAATTCAGCCCTTAAACATGTTTATTTTATATATATTTTTATATTTTTATATAATTATTGTCATATTTATATTTGTATATATAGAGATGAATTTTTAATAATTTTATATGTTCACATAATTGTTGGAAGTGCATTATCTTGTGTGGTTTTTATGCAGAAGCACTTTTTATGCAGTAGCACTTTAAATTACATCCAGAAACGGAGCGCTTGTAAAATATGGCGCCAAAAAGTTTTTAAATTGCTAACTAGCATTCTTTTTAGTGGTTCTGATGAAGTCTGTATACTACAGATGAAAGCGCTTGACCGTATTATTGACAGTTGGAGTGTTTGGATTATTTAATAAAACTTTACAATTTTTCTTGTTCGAGTTGCGCTTCTCTTGTACTGGAAAACCTAGCTGAGAGATATTCGGTCTCTCGAGTATACATTCAGTTGTTGTTTAAACAAAGGAATGCAGAAGGTCAGATGGTAGTGGATTTTGCGAAAAGGATGGACATAGCTGTGGTGAATACATATTTTAACAAGAGGGAGGAGCATAGGGTGACATACAAAGAGTGGAGGAAGATGCACACAGGTGGATTATATCTTATGTAGGAGGGCCATTTTGAAGGAGATTGGAGACTGTAAAGTGGTGACTGGGGAAAGTGTAGTTAGGCAGCATAGGATGGTGGTTTGTAGGATGACGTTGGTGATCAAGAAGAGGAGGAGGAGTGTGAGGGCAGCACCAAGGATCAAATGGTGGAAATTGAAAAAGGGTAATTGTGAGGTGGAGTTCAGGGATGAGTTAAGACAGGTACTGGGTGGCAGTGAAGAGTTACCAAATAGCTGGGTAACTACAGCAGAGCTAGTAAGGGAGACAGCTAGAAAGGTGCTTGGTATGACATCTGGACAGAGGAAGGATGATAAGGAGACATGGTGGTGGAATGAGGAAGTACAGGAGAGTATACAGAGAAAGAGGTTTGCAAAGAAGAAGAGGGATTGTCAGACAGATGAAGAAAGTAGACCGGAGTATAAGGAGATGAGGTGCATGGCAAAGAGAGAGGTGGTGAAGGCTAAGGATAAGGCGTATGAAGAGTTGTATGAAAGGTTGGACACTAAGGAGGGAGAAAAGGACCTGTACCAATTGGCTAGAGAGACGGAGCGAGCTAGGAAAGATGTGCAGCAGGTAAAGGTGATAAAGGATAATGAGGGAAACATACTCACAAGTGAGGAGAGTGTGTTGAGGAGATGGAAAGAGTACTTTGAGGGGTTGATGAATGCAGAGAATGAGAGGGAGAGAAGGTTGGATGATGTGGGGATAGTGAATCATTAAGTACAATGGATTAGCAAGGAGGAAGTAAGGATAGCTATGTAGAGGATGAAGAATGGAAAGGCTGTTGGTCTAGATGACATACCTGTGGATGCATGGAGGTGTTTAGGTGAAATGGCAGTGGAGTTTTTAACTAGATTGTTTAATGAAATCTTGGAAAGTGAGAGGATGCCTGAGGAATGGAGAAAGTGTTTTGGTACTGATTTTTAAGAATAAGGGTGATCTGCAGATCTGTAGTAACTACAGAGGGATTAAATTGATCAGTCACAGCATGAAGTTATGGGAAAGAGTAGTGGAAGCTAGGTTAAGAAGTGACATGATGATTATTGATCAGCAGTATGGTCTCATGCCAGGAAAAAGCACTACAGATGCGATGCTTGCTCTGAGAGTGTTGATGGAGAAGTACAGAGAAGGTCAGAAGGAGTTACATTGTGTTTTTGTAGACTTAGAGAAAGCATATGACAGGGTGCCTATTTAGGAGTTGTGGCATTGTATGAGGAAGTCAGGAGTGTCAGAGAAGTATGTAGGAGTGGTACAGGATATGTACGAGGGTAGTGTGACAGCGGTGAGGTCTGCGGTGGGAGTGACAGATGTGTTTAAGGTGGAGGTGGGGTTACATCAAGGATCAGCTCTGAGCCCTTTCTTATTTGCAGTGGTGATGGACAGGTTGACAGATGAGATCAGACAGGAGTCCCCGTGGACTATGATGTTTGCAGATGACATTGTGATCTGTAGTGAGAGTAGGGAACAGGTGGAGGAGACCCTGGAGAGATGGAGATATGCTCTAGAGAGAAGAGGAATGAAGGTCAGCAGGACTAAGACATAATATGTGTGTGTGAATGAGAGGGAGGATAGAGGAATGATGAGGATGCAAGGAGTAGAGGTGGCGAAGGTGGATGAGTTTAAATACTTCGGATCAATAGTTCAGAGTAACAGTGAGTGTGGAAGAGAGGTGAAGAAGAGAGTACAGGCAGGATGGAGTGGGTGGAGAAGAGTGTCAGGAGTGATTTGTGACAGACGAGTACCAGTAAGAGTGAAAGGGAAGGTCTATAAGAGGGTAGTGAGACCAGCTATGTTATATGGGTTGGAGACAGTGGCACTGACTAAAAGGCAGGAGTTTGAGCTGGATGTGGCAGAGTTAAAGATGTTAAGATTTGCACTGGGTGTGACGAGGGTGGACAGGATTAGGAATAAGTATATTAGATGGTCAGCCCAGGTTGAAAGGTTTGGAGACAAAGCCAGAGAGGCAAGATTATGTTGGTTTGGACATGTGCTGAGGAGGGATGCTGAGTATATTGTGAAAAAGATGCTAAGGATGAAGCTACCAGGTAACAGGAAAAGAGGAAGGCCTAAGATAAGGTTTATGGATGTGGTGAGAGAGGACATACAGGTGGTTGGTGTGACAGAGCAAGATGCAGAGTTCAGGAAGAAATGGAAACAGATGATCCACTGTGGCGACCGAAAGAAGATGATGATGTCAGTATGCATTTTTCTATAGGATATGACATCTAAAACTCAAATGTCTATCATTATTTAGCAACTTCAATCCTTTTTAGGAAGAATATGGGGCAAAAAATCTGGACATTCTGCAAAAACCTGGACAGCTGAGGGGTATGCTACCTCCTTCTCATACAGACATACAGACTCACATACACACCATACCTTTGAATCTGTTAACACAAGAAATCTGGACAAAGCCTGTTACAATGATGGGGACAAAGGCCCAAAACTAGGGACACATTTAGAACGTTGCTAGAATATAAGGATTTGTGTTAGAATGCATTTTCTAAATAATATGAAATCTGAAACTGAAATGCATGTCATTATTTATTAACCAATTATATTCAGATATAGTTGGTTGTCGCAGTACTCACCGTGGCTTGCATATTCTCCTCTCCTGAAAGGCCCACTCTGCTTAACTTGTGTATTATTTCCTCAGTCACTTCACCATGGGTTGCAAGCAGCTTCATCACTATTGTGAGCGCAAAGTGTAATGTCTTCAATGAGTCTGCAAGAAATCACATGCAATCATCATGACACACATGTTCTACTGAAGATGCTGCCAATTTTTCTCGTACACAACAGAAGCCAGAAACAGTTGTTATTCCACAGCTAGATGCAGCAGTAGCAAAACAAATTGCAGAGAACTGAAATAAATTGGAACCAATTTTATCCACAATTATTTACTGTGCAACCCTTGACATTCCCCTCCGTGGAAAAGAAGGCTCTTGTGGAAATTTTTGTGACTTGTTAGATTTTTGTATTGAAGCTGGCAACACAATATTGAAATAGCACAGTGAAACAGCTGCAGAAAATGATCGGTACACATCCCATAGGGTGCAAAATGAGCTGTTGACAGAATGCAAACATGTACTTCAAAAGGAGATTGTTTGTGCAGTGAACAGGGCAGTTGGATTTAGTGTATTAGCAGATGAAACTGCAGATATCTCAGGCATTGAGCAGCTGTCATTGGGCATTCAGTTTGTTAATGATTGTATTCAAGAAGAGTTTACGGTTTTTGTTCCCATTGTTGCGAGAGATGCACAGTCTGTATCAAATGTCATTGTCAGTAAATGCATAAAGTACGGTCTAGACTTGGAAAAATTACTCAGACAAGGCTATGATGGCTGCTCCATAATGGCAAGCATCCAGAATGGTGTTCAGGCAAAGATTCGCGAAAAGTATCCATAAACAACCTTTATCCACTGCACATCTCACAGACTAAACCTTGTAGTCAATGATCTGAATGATGTTCCTGAAATATGTAGTGCTGTTGGTGTTCATAGGTTCATAGGTTGGTACTAGGCTATCAGCCCTATGGCCTATACAAGCCTAGCCATAACAATTCCCTGGCTATTTCTTCCCACATTATTTACTTTCCTGGACCCCTGTCTAGCAGGGCAACTGACGTGATCCCTGGGGTGAATTTCCTTTCTCCCATCCAATCGTCAAGGTTCCTCTTGAAGAGGTCCAAAGAGGCACTCTGCTTGACATGTATGGGCAATCTATTCCAGAGTCTGGGAGTCTCTGGGTCAGGAACCTATCCTCCAACATGTTTTGTTTATTGTGATGACAAGGTTTAGATCCCTGAGCGTGTAGCTCTGAGGAATTGGGATTTCTTTAAGTGTAGCATGTCCAACAGCTCTGGGTTTGACATGGCCTTGTATGTTAAGCAGAGATCGCCTCTGAGTAGACGATATGCGACAGAGTATAGCTGGAGTTTTTAAGGCGGTCAGCGAGGGCATCTGCTTTAGGCCTGTGATTCTTTTAGTGAGGTATTTCTGAGGCCTTTCCAGTTGTTGCAGATGTCTTGAGAGGTACATACCAAATGAGGCTTGTATTCTATAATGGGTCTAATGAGGGATGAGTACAGTGGGACAATGACCTCCTTTTTCTGGATGAAAAGCCCTTCGTGATGAGGTGTGCTACATAGAAGGATTTCCTGACTGTTGTGGCGATGTGGTTATCGAAGGTGAGACCACTGTCCACGTGTGTCCCTAAGTCTCTTATCACACTTTCTGTGTTTAGTGTACTGCCACCTATATGGTAATTCATGGATACATGTTTTTTCCCAAAGGGATAACAATACATTTCTTGGCATTGAGCTTGAGCCCATGGCTCTGGCACCAAGCATCTGTTTCTGTAAGGCCCTTTTGTAGAGTATCCACATCATTTGGGATTCAATAATGGCTCCCAGTTTGCAGTCATCTGCAAACTTTGTTAGCCAGAGTCCCTTAGTGTTGACCTGTACTTCAGAGAAGTAGATGCCAAACAAGAGCGGCCCCAGGACTGAACCCTGAGGTACTCCACTTGTCACTTGTCTGGAGCTGGATTTGGAGTCGGCTACTTTTACAGTGTGGGTTCTATCAGTAAGCCATTTAGCAACCCATTGGGTGACATAGGGATTTATGCCCAACTTAGTAAGTTTATCTATGATTCCAGAGTGGGGGATGGTGTCAAAGGCCTTGGCAAGGTCTAGATAGGCTGTGTGGACCACCTTACCCTTGTCCATGGCTCTGGAGACTGATTCAAGGAAGTCAATCAGGTTCAGGAGACCAGATCGGCCCTTCACAAACCCAAACTGGGTGGGGTCCAGTGTTTGAAGGTTGCCAATGTCTTTGTTTATAAGTTCCATGATAATACGCTCCATGGCCTTGCAGATAAGGCTTGTCAGACTGATGGGACGGTAGTTTCCGGGATCCAAGGTGGATCCCCTTGTGGATTGGGATAACTGTAGCTCGCCACTCAGTGGGCACGAAACCTGAGGTGAGGCTATGATTAAACATGACACTTAGGTGAGGTGCCAGTTCATATTGTAGTTCATGTAGTACACAGCCTGGGATGTCATCTGGTCCCATGGATGCTGTATTCTTGGCTTTAGAGAGTGCGTTTTGTACCTGTGTGGCGTTATTACTGGAATTTGGCAATCTTCGGTATTGAGATGGGCCATTTAGGGGTGAGTGGGGTGAAGTTGGCACTGAATCGATCTGCCAGGATATTGGCAATATCCTTCGGATCAGTATATTTAATGCCATTCTGTTTTAGCTCAGAGCAGATCTGAGCATTGCCATTTAGATTCTTGACATAATTATAGAATGCTTTGTGGTTGTCTTTGGAATGTTTGGCAATTTTATTTTCGTAACTAGCTTTGGAGGATTTTATGAGGCATCTCAGTTTCTTACTGAGGCTAGTAAGGAGTTTTTGCATCCTGGGATTTTCCTCTTTTCTGCAAAAGTTTCTTCCTTTTGTTGTAAAGTTTGTTTATGGCAGGGGACCACCAGATTGGCTTCCTTTTTGGATGAGAGCATTTTGGTTCTATTTGGGATGGCACGATTCATGCATGAGTGGATGTGCTCGTACAGTGCCATAGTGTAGGATTCAGCAGTTGAACTTTCAGTTCCGTCTGCATGGGTGTCATGAAGTTTGTCACTTCTGACTTGAGTAGCATGAAGTTGGCTTTGGAGAAGTTTTTATGGTGGTTTCTTTACGGGGCGGGGGGGGGGGGATGTGGATGTTAAGGGTGATTAGCTGATGGTCAGACCTGACTAACGAGGGGGTGACCATAGGTATGGAGCATTGATTTCCCATGTTGGTAATGACCAGGTCTAGGATATTGGAGCCCCTGGTGGGACTATGGATTAGTTGATCCAGGGCATTGGAATTTATGAATTCCAAGAACCGTTAACAAAGGTGTTGGGACATGAGTAGTTTTCCCAGTTAACGGCAGGGTAGTTAAAATCACCCAGTATTAGGGTGTTTGGTTCTATCTTAATATTTTCCAGTATGTTTAGAAAGGTGTAGTGAGAATCTTGGGGTATGGTGGGGATCTGTAGCAAGCTACAATTTGGATTGCAGTCTTACCTAGTGTTAGTTGCACTTGGAGAATTTCAGACACATTGTGTTGGGCAACTAGCCTGGTGGTGTGAATATCCTTGGTGAATATTGACACTCCTCCACCTTTAGTGTTTCATCCTGGTTTGGTGGCGAAAAGTGTGGTAAGAGTTGTAGCCTGGTATTGCAGGGGTGCTCTCTGGAGCCTTGAACCAGGTCTCAGTTACTGCACAGATATCGATGTTCTCCATTTTTAGGAGTGCCTCGAGAGAGTGCATTTTGAGGTTTAGACTTCTAGCATTGAGTAGCATTACCTTCAGATTTTGCATGCTTGTACCTGTTATGGTGGTGGTTTTGTCCTTTGAAGTTTGCCTAAAAAAGGCACTATAGGGGTGGCAAGAGCCTTAGCCAGTAACCTGAATCCCAGGGGCGACAGGTGCAGACCATCTCTGGCAAAGCATCGTGGTCTGTCAATCATGTCATCCCAGGCAGACAGATACTGGATCCCCTTTGAATGACACCATAAGCTTAGCCAATTGTTGAAGTCAATCATTTTATCCTTATATTGTGGTATCATTCTGGGCGAAGGCAGGATGCTACTCAGGGCTAGTGTCATACCTGCCTGGGCCACATGATCAGAGAGTGTTATCAAGAAGATTATTAATTTTTTCCGTGACAGTCCAAAATGACGAGCATTGGTACCAAATATACCTCTTCTGTGTGAGACATGACAGATCAAGAAATATAGATCCATTCTTGTGTTTAGTCAGAACTTTGAGAAAATATTTAACTGCCTGGCTAATCTTCAGAAGAGCTCTGCTGGTGAAACCAGACAAAATGCACATATGTTACTCAGTGCTTGCTCTTCATGCACGTTTCTGATTTCTCTCTTTATTATTGCAAATTACTCATCAGTTCTTGAGCCCGTTGCCCAGATGTTGCAGTCTGTTCAACTTGATATAGTAAAGGCTCAACAACACATCACCAGACTTATTAAAGTATTCAAGGAGCACCGCAACCATGCTGAAGAGCACTTTAGGAATGACATTCTCAATCATGCAAGATCACTAGCAGATAAACTTGGTATTGAGTTAGTGTTGCCAAGGATTTGTATTCGACACACCGAGCAAACACAGTAGCCGTGGATTTTGAGAGTTATTACAGAACGAGTATTTATATTCCCTATCTTGACTATTAGTTTCTTCACTAACGTCTTGCTTTAACAGCAGTAACACTGCTCAGTTCAACTTATTTTATCTGCATCATAAAATTATGCAAAACCTAGAACATGAAGAATTTCAAAAACGAATTGCTGTCAGTAATGAACTACATCATATCGCTGCTATATCTGAATGCTCGCTTCTTGTCTGATGCATCGGCTTTGAAGTTATAAGACAACCTAAAGTCTCCGATAGGCTACTACTGCCTTTGTAGTCAATATCTTGCAGATCTTCTATCAATTATGTTACTGAACAAAAAAAAAAAAAAAAAGTGTCAGGTATGGGATTAAAACAAAAAAAAAATTTCTGACGTGTTTCAGCTACACCAATGATTAACATGTGTATCATGCTAACCTGGACAACAACAAACAATAAATACATAAAACTAGTTGATTTTTGCTTTTGTACATGTTTATGCAAAGAAAACTTAATACTGCAGTAAGCACCATCATACCTCTCAACTGTACAGATCTTTGCCTCATATTTTTTGTGTTCCTCCTAAAATCTGTACTTTTCTGTCAAGTAGCTGAGGACTGAAGTCATTAAATAATGACAAACATTTGAGTTTAAGACTCCACATCCTTCAGAAATTCATACTAATGCCTTTGCCTCCACTGGTACCAGAGGTGGATGACATGAGTAAAATTTCCTGCAACACCTTCATTAAAGCCCTCACAATCATCTCGTAGTCTACATCCAATGTAAAAGAACAGCAATAGTAGGAATTTATGGGCCTGTCTGGAAATGGTCCAGATTACAGACTCTTACATACCTGTATAAAAGAAACAGAGGAAACACCCATGTCTGACCTGTCTAAATGGATATTCAACTAATATTTCAGGCATCCTGGTAACTCCCCCCCAAAAAGGAGTTGTTACAGAAAATTTAGAAAATTCTTCCACCTTGGATTATTTAGTACCTGATTGAAAAAAAAACCCTCTTTAGAAGTATAGTTTTCACCTGTGTTTTCTGTCTATTATTTCTATTTCTTTAGAAGTATAGTTTTCACCTGTGTTTTCTGTCTATTATTTCTTTATCTTTGCGGTTAGAAAAATCCAAAAGTGTAGGCTCTGTCCTTGAGTCCAATAGTGTCAACCCAAAGACTGTTCTCAAGATCAAGTCCCTTCAGGAGTGGATGCACAACTACCCTTAAGACTTTTCAAAAGAAGGTTATTTCAGTCCTTTGTAATGTGGGGATATAAAGAAGCACAAATGCCACATTTCTATTCAAAGTGCTCCTCACTTAGCCAGATAGCAAAAAGAGTGTGTCTGTTCTGGGCATTTTTTGTGGCTACATTAAATACACTTTCTAAATGCATGACTATCCACAGTCAAAATATTTTTAGAAAGTACAGACAAGAGCCAAGGAATAAATGTAACAAACTACCCAAAATCTACAAGAGACATCAATTGATCTAGAGAGCTTCAGTACTAGAAAATATTAACATCTAATTAAATGACAGATTAAATGTATGAACTAACAGTTTAACAGAAAGTAAAAAACATATTGTGTAGAATGCAAAGGCCAAAGGGAGAGAAAGCAATACCGTGCAAAAATGAAATCAGATGGACCTGACCTGATTTGTAGATTGGAACGCTGCAAAAATAGTAATTCCAATCAAAAAAGGATGTGATGATTGCAAAATTCAGCAATGTTTTACACAAAGTAGTTAACTTTAAGGCAAAGTTGCCTGAAAGCATCTGTCTCCAATGGAAACATGATGAGCAGCAGGAGACCTGGACAGGAAGCGAGATGGCAAGCCATTTTGGGCAAAGAGGATGGAGTAATACCCTGGCAAAGGTTTAGATGCTGAGCTGACCAGAAATGTGATTTCACTCATACTGCTTGATGAAGATGGACCTCCTTACACCAGATTAAAAATTTCAGGACATGATTAAGAAAACATGAATAATTATGATCAAATCTCTGATCATAAACAAACTGTTACATGTTCAAGAACCAGATGTCAGGAAATTCACCTCTAGAATGGAACAGAGAAGCTAATGAGGTGAATCATAACATTCATTTCAAGAACACATAACTGTATAGTTAAGATCAGAGAAATCTGATCATAATTCTTTGTACCACATGGAGCTTTACCTGCTCTGCGTACTAAGTGTAGGAATGTTAAACGTTGGGAAGTGTGCCCAGACACATGCCCTACCCCAATTCTGCCTCCAGTAACAGGCGAGTTGAAACAAGCAACTTTTTCTCACACCCCATATTTACTCCTCTTGTGTCAGAGGCACTAAAGTTCAGGACATCTGGATCACAATCAGGGCTCCATCACTCTGTTCCATGAAGTCTGGCTTTTGTATATAAGGAAGCTGCAGTTACATTTGTTTTGTGTACATATGAGATCATAGGTTAAAGGTTCATAACAGGCTGTTGATCCAGCAGATCATTTGTAGCCTAACCAATGATCTCACAAATTTACCAAGACATTAATTAATACCAAGTTAGTTATGTGTATTTCTGTGTGTAATACTAATCAATGACTAAGCACAGATACTCTACACACTTAAAACACACATTCACACACCTGCCTTTACCTACCTATTTCTTACATACACGCATACACACTTCTACCTACTTCTTACATCCACAGACTCAGAGTCCTACCTACCTATTTCTTACACACACACACACACACACACACACACACACACACACATCCACATCTTTTAAACACTTAAAGTCACACACACATGACAAAACTATGTGGCAAAACCAGGGAAGTTCTGCAATTACCGCCCACTCATTCTTTCATGAACACATGATTCACTTAAAAAGCTTTTGCATTAATGTGCAGAACAAGTCTGAATCTTTGATATTTGGCATTGTTGACTTATTGTAATCCCCAGCGATTTACCAAAAAATAATGCATATTATGATGGACATGACAAAAACATGAGAGAAAACCAGGGCTGTTCTACAATACACTAACAAAACTATAACAGTTTTGCATTAATATAAACTCACTCAATCTCTTTTTCTTTGTATCTATCTCTCTCTCAAACACACACATACACACACAAACATGCACACAAACACACACCATTCTCCTCAACCTGGTCCTGAACTTGACTTAGCCCAATAATTCTAGACAAAGACAAAATCAGGGACAGATTTTAAATATAGCTTTTATAAATTTAAAAAGTTGCTAAAATATATAAAGTCTGAAATCCATAACTATCAACCTCCCACCTCTAGAATAAGGGACTAATACAGAAATAATCAGGAACACTTTTAAAAAAAAATATTAGTTCTATTAATTTGAAGAGATGACAGAATATAAATACAAAAATGTGAGTGAACATACATTTACTGAAGTAAAAGAAGTCTATAACTCTAATTATCGCCATTCTTTATTCAGTAAAATCCAACACCTTTTCTCTGAAAATTGCTAGTTTTGGGAGAGATTAGTTTGGTGGGAACACAGAAAAATTTTGAGCTGAAAAATAAATATCAGTATTTGTTACCCTACTGATGAATGAAGACTGGACATTTGAGATTCAATTGCCTGAGGGTGAATTCTCCAGAGATTGAAGTTCCTCCATAGGAAATCACTAGCAGTGAGTTGTGCCTGAAGCAAATCTCATTTGGGCAGAATTTTCCCCCTTTCTTCAAGTTGGTGTATATAAGCATGGGGGCTTGACCCTCACATCAGGTATGCAAGAACACTTGACCCCCAACCCTGCAAAACACTTAAAAAAGTGTTTTACAGCAGGATTTATTTGGCCAACGCAGTTCAGGGAGTCTGTTCACAGTGAAAGCATCTGTATTATGGTAAACAATAAAATTGCTGTCATTCACTTTAAAGTTAATTGAACTGGTTTTGCACCAACATGTAAAACTGAGCAAAAATGATGAAAGTATTAATGTCTAACATGATTGATTGACTGAAAGCCTTCAACTTTTAGGCAACAAGCTTCTGCCATCTTGGGACATGTGAATCCAACCCTTGGCAATCCAGTAATTTACAAGAAAATTACATGTTTTTAATGAGGGACAAGGGAAAAAATATGAGGCAAAATCAGGGGCAGTTCAGAGGTATGAATCCACACCATACCTCTCAACCTCTTACTACAATGCATTCTGAACAATGTAAAAATAATGGCAGGACAAACTTGGAAAGTAAATAAAATTATGGGTTTTGGATTAGCAAGCATTTTCTGCAGGATATGAAGTCTGATTCTTAAATGTTTGTCATTTATTTTAGTCACTTCACTGTAAATGATTTATTAGACAGTCACAAATTTTAAGAGGATCAGACTAAATGTATTCATTTATTTATTTATATTTGCTTACCTGGGTAGAGCTGCACGCACCACAAAGAGTAATCCGGTATGCAAGTACTGCAGCCTTGGTTTTTACCCTCTGCAGTCTGCACTTTATTAAAGAACAAAATCAGCAGAGGGTCAGGACAGGATGATGAACTAACTGCCATGTTGATTTTTACTTTGAAATGCCCATCGTTGTGACTTTGCACCTACTTCCCTAAAAGCATGTTTTCAAGAGCTTTCTAGTTACTGTTCACCGATACTGAGTGCGTTTACCAAACAAGCCCCATTGAACGCTTTATGAACTTGCTGAAGAATATAGTTCAGTGGTTTGCTTGCTATTTGCTCCAAACCTTCAGTTCCAAAATGGCATTCTGAACCTTTGGTATCCATCAACAGCATTTTCTTTGATTCTTTTAATACCAAAAATATCTTGTCCTATTGATACAAACTGGCTACTGGGGATAGATATGGGTATATGGGTGAGCACTGATGAATATTGATCAATTTCAGGTGCACAGCCTGGGTATACAAACAAAAAAATACAGAAATGTAATGTGAGGCAAAAATTAAAATTCTAGGTAGTTGAGAATTATACCAGAGTCTCTCCCTCTGTCACACATACACACACGACACGCACACACCTACATTTCACTTCTACATTCATCTGCGCAGTCTGAACGTCCTCTTGAATTCAACTCTCCAGTAGACGCGAAAGAAAAGGACGTAAACCATCAGTCGCGCACAGACAGAAGATGAAAGCAGGTCACAAACACCTGCTGCATCTGTGCGACTGGATGGGATGCAAAGGCCGTTCTTAAAGAGGAACGCCCTTTAAAAAAAAAACTTTTTTTATTTAAATTAATTTCTCGGCCAGCCGGTTCCAGGGGGGTGCAAGTGCACCCCCTTGCACCTGCCTGCGGGCGCCCTTGATTATACGTGATGTATAATGTTTGTAGCTACACTTGTTTCAATGGTGTCTGTGATGCACAACTATTTTTGGGCCTGTGTCCCAATTTTATTTTTCGCTTTGTCCAGAATTCTTGCTCTAAGGATAAGAGGTATGGCTCCATCCTAAATCAGAAGGTTGCATTTACCTTGGAAGACTTTTCAGCATAATTATGAGAAACAAAGCTTTTTTAATATCTTCACTTATTTCCAGTATAAACTGCCATGTAACCTTGCAAATAACTTTCTTATTACACTACTTTAATTCTTTTGGAATTGACAGGTATGCTTCATTGGTTCGGACTGATTTCTTGCAGCAGTCTGTGGCTTACTTATCACAATAACTTTTCTGTGTTTCTGGGTGTGTGATCAATTTAACAGTTTTAAAGATGTTTTCCAAAATTAAATAAATACATAATAAATGAAAAAAAGTAATCCTTTCTTCACTTTGAGCTATTGACAAAGTGTGGGAATTTGTTTTTTTTTTCAAAAGCAATGGTCAGCATTACAGCTTAGTAAATGGTCAGTCTGAATAACTTCTGCACAAATTAAAATGTCTGAATGTCAAATGGCTTTAGATTGGAGGGAAGTTGTATGTTTACTCCAGTATGTAGTATGATCTTAGAGAGTTTATAGATTTCGTATTGATTTAATTTTTGCTGAGCAGTTGTTTGTTTATTTATTGATGGCCCTTTTGGTGATGGGAAATTGCATGGATGAATCCATTTCTATTATTTTTTTTTTCAGATATATATATATGAGAGAGATTTAATATGTATACTGAATATATTTTTGCAAATGGAATTCTTAGTTAAATAGGCCCCTCTTCTTAGACAAGTAGACTTGAGTAACCAATATTAGATCTTAGCCATCCAGCTGGGAAAGTTTAGTATGTGGATTTTCCTTCCAGTTTGATGAAGGCTATGCTACTTACTTAGAGTACATTCATGGCTATCCATCCAGTTGTAGTGTTGTTGAACTACATTGTTGGATAATTAGAGGAGCTCTTTACAGAATTTGAAAGTTTTTGTGTCAAGAACCTGACTATACAAAGTGGCTTGTTTATGTTGCAGTGAAGGCTGTGGTCTTTGTAGTGAGTGTTTTAAATATAACCAGTATTTCTGAGGTGGAGAAAGTCTCTTAAGGCAGGATCTTTCTTAGCCTGGAAAGCAAGCCAGTGATGAAATGTATAGGGGCCAGTGAGAGACAGAGGAAAGCAAGAAGCTTTTTAGTCTGTTTGGATAACTAAGTGAACTCAGTCCTTTGACCTTTTTTGTCAGAAATGGTTGTAGTCTTTCTTTTGGCATGGTGTTTTGCGAGGCACGTGCCAAAAGGGGTGTTGCGCTCAATAATTGCTCTTGTAAAGGAAGAATACAGGGATGTTATGACCTCCTTGTCCATGGATGAGATACCCTTACTAATGAGGTGGGCCATGTAAAAAGCTTTCCGTACAACAGAGACAATGTGGTGGTCAAAAGTCAGGTTTCTATCAACCTGGGTGCCCAAGCACCTCACAACTGATTGTGTGCTTACAACATTGTTATTAATGTGATAATTTGTGGGGACATCACTCTCCTCAAAGGGGATGATTGTGCATTTTTTGGCATTTAGCTTGAGGCCATGTTTCTGGCACCAGTCATTTGTTTGGGTGAGACCCTCTTGTATTTTATTCAGAATTGTTTTATTAAGTCAGTAATGTGAATAATTTACTTAATTGCAAATGTGTTGGCTTATTTTTGTGGATTATAGTATTGTAGGACTGCTAATGTTGACATTGTATGTAGATGGACTGCTGGAGTGGTTTTCCCACTGAGAAATGCTAGTGTTGTAGTGAATATCTGTTTATTTGTAAAAAAAAATCTATATATTAACTAAGACGTTAGTTAACTGTTAGATTAGAGAATTAAAATCAGAATGAGAATTAGAATTTTAAGGAAAATATTAGGCATTTATTAATTGTTCGAATCCACTTACAGTACAGCCAGGAGGTCGACTTTGGTCTCCTGTGGCAGCAAAAGAGTTAACTATATGATATATTTTATATGCGGCCCCAAGACCATTTCTGTTCACTCAATGCGGCCCCGGCAAGCCAAAAGGTTGGACACCCCAAATATATCAAAATGCATAAAGCTCAGATCATCTTTTTACAGGACCCCCCTCTATTAAAAAAGATCTACAAAAATACTCATTCAGTGGTTATACCATTCTGGCTGATTCATGTTTTAAGACTAAGAGAAGGGGCACTCTTACTATATGGAAAAATACTTGTACTATGCCAAGAATTATAGATACAATTTTAGATGGATAGGATGCTAAGCATGGTTATTTTGGAAATCAAACAGAAGTATTATACTTTGATTAATACACACTAGATACTAGGATTGAATACTATACATGTTGACACATATCTGGACCTGATTACTTTAAATGCAAAAGGGGAGATTATAGCAACAGGTGATTTTAACTGCCTAGTATCGGGCAATGATACTTCTAAAAATGATAAAATAAAACTAACATCTCAAGCCAAGAAGTTAAATGACTTTACAAACCAGACTAACCTTAAAGATATACATGGTCTAAGAGAACATTATTCCTTATTCTGTACTCACTATTCATATCGGTTTGGTACACAAACAAAAATTGATAAGGTCTTTGTATCAAATAATATATATACTCTAAAATAAGTGACGTATTTATAATGACTTGTTCCCTTTCGGATCGTAATGCTATAAACTTTAACTACACATACAGATTTAAGATTTTTACAGAGAATTCCTGCTTACATAACTAAGCTAAATGACTTTAGGTAATGGATAATGAAAGAAATAGACATGTTTATGGAAACAAATGATAATGAAGTGACTGATACAATACAATGGGATACCTTTAATATATATATATATATATATATATATATATATATATATATGGATACTGTTATATATATATATATATATATATATATATATATATATATATATATATATATATATATATATATATGGATGCCTTTAATGTTTGTTTTATATATATATATATATATATATATATATATATATATATATATATATAATATGGATACCTTTAATGTTTTTATATATATATATATATATATATATATATATATATATATATATATAATATGGATACCTTTAATGTTTTTATATATATATATATATATATATATATATATATATAATATGGATACCTTTAATGTTTATATATATATATATATATATATATATATATATATATATATATATATATATATATGGATACCTTTAATGTTTTTATATATATATATATATATATATATATATATATATATAGTAGAATAAAATCTTGGTACCTTAAAAAAAGGGGAGAGTGGGACAAAGAACTTTTAAACTTACAAAATAACATAGACAAGATAAAAATGGACACAGTCAAATAAAGTAGTATATAATGAAATTACCAAGTTAAATCAAAAATACTTAAGACATTCTAAATCATAAGGTAGCCATAAACCTGAAAAATTTGAAATTACATTCTTATGCTGTAAATCCCAAATATCTATATAAAATAACGGTTTTGTTTGTGTCTTTCGGCTTTTCCCGGTTAGGGGTCGCCACAGCGGAACTCCGGTCCGCTAATGATTGGCAGTTGATTTTTACGTACCAGCTTACCAGGCCTGATGCACAACCTTCAACGAAGGTATGCCCATTCATGCATGTCTCCACGCAGAAGACGCTCTATCTGAGAATCGAACCGGACAGCGTCTTACTGTGAGGCGACAACGCTACCACAGCACCACTTACGTTTGGAGACAGATAATGTAATACATTTATTCAAGAAAATATAACCACTAAGGTGCTATTGCAATGAAATAACTTTTAAATAGTCAAATAACATTAACAGAAGTGAAAGAGCAAGTCAAAAAAATTTAAAAGATAATAAAGCTCCAGGACTGGATGGAATAATTCCTGAACTATAAGATTTTTCCTGAATATATAATAAAGAAAATGATTAGTGCCTTTTCTATGGTTAAGCAAAAATGTACAACACCCCTATTGTGGAAATAGTTATCTCCCCCATATTAAAACAAGTAAGGACCCCAAATCATGCAATTCATATAGGCCAATTTCATTAATAAACACTGATTCTAACATTTTCATGACAATATTGGCTAATAGGACAAAGAATTACTTAATCTAATACATAATCAGACCGGGTTCATTCTTCATAGAAAAATACAAGATAACATTATTGAATTACTATCATTAATAGACAAAGCTTGCAAATACAAAAAAACTATTATCAGCCTAGACATAGAAAAGGCTTTTGATTCTATTAGTTGGTCTTTTCTACAAAGAATTCTGATTGGTTTTGAATTCTCCTCAGACTTTGTCAACTTATTAATGAAAATTTATAGTGGGGCACAAGCTCATGTGAAAATTGGATCATGTCTATCCTCACCACTAGAAATCCTCAAGGGAACTAGACAAGGCTGTCCTTTGTCACCATTATTGTTTGCTCTTTCAATGGAACCTTTTGCTACATAGATCAGAAACAAGCAAAATATAAAATGTTTTCTAATTAATAAGGACTATTGTCCTTAGATACAATTATTTGCTGATATTTTATTAACATTGGGTGATATTGATGGTTCTTTGCATGATGCTATAAATACCTTAAGCAAGTTTGAAATAATTTCAGGGCTTAAATTTAATCATAATAAATCCAAAACATTACTAATTAACAAAGATCAACAAAAACCTAAGAGACTAGCCTGTTTAATTGGGAGAATGATGTATTAGAATATTTGGGTGTCAGTATAAAGAGTACATGGAAAGATTCTGTTAAACTAAACAACAATACTTTAATAACCACCATTAGTGAGCTAATCAAAAGATGGAATAACATGTTCTTCACAATGGAGGATAGGCTTTCTTTAATTAAAATTATTATTTTGCCTAAAAATTTGTTTTATATACAGTCATTGATACAACCCTCCCAAAAATGTATTTAAAAAATTAGATTCCACACTACTTACATTTTATAGTTCTCCTTAAAACCTAGGATTGCATATAAATAGCACATTAGAGCTTGGAACAGTAATGGGATAACATTCCCTAGCTTAGATCTTTATTCCAAATCAGTTATAATTAATGTAATGTTACATTGGATCACACCTACCTATATATCGGGCTGGAAAACAATATGTGAGATTCCTATAACTGATGTCAGAACTATAGAAAATCAATTTAAGGAACAATATAGAATAAGTAGAGTTCACTGGCTTTTACGTGAATTCTGTTTATTTTAATAAGAAGTCTGATCATTTTTCTTATGGCATTAATCAAATATTTAACAACTTTAAAAATATAATTGATTGTAATTACAACATTAAACAATTTCTATTTCTTATATTCCCTATAGCATACTCCCCTGATTGCCTAGATTCTTTCAACATCAATGCGATGCAAATATTAAAGGAAAATAACTTGATATTCTGGCATCAGTTTATTGAAAATAATGGTATTAAACCACTAAACTCTCTTTTGTAGTTTTGATAATAGTCAAGACTGTTGGTTGTTTATACACTCATTACAACAATTTATAGAAAATAGAGTATCAATCAACCTACAGACTGAATCTATACCTAGTCTGATTCAGCTTTTTATTAGGTGTCTTGAAAAGACAGATAATAAAAAATTAATTATCTCACCTATCTATAAGATACTAAGAAGACGCTTTAAAGTTTGACTCATATTTTTGGAATTACTATGTAAAGATTAATGGAGAACAAATATCTGGTGAATCCAAAAAATTGTTATTGAATTCTACGTATGGTACCTCTTCTTCATTATATTGGAGATTGTATACATGGAAATTTATGAATAGGAGTTTCCATACTCCACATAAAATAAATCTTTTACTAAAAAACAGTAAAAGTAAATGTTGGAAATGTGGTGAATTGCTAGAGACATAATGGGTTCACATGTTCATTGAATGTAGAAATGTTCAATACTGGAAAGACTTCAGATATTTTGTAAATGCTTTATTGTCTGATAACGGTCATATTTCTAACTCACTAATCCTATTCAATGTTTGGGTTCCTAATGAATTGTCAACAGCTTAGGTTATCAAATGCTTAAACACTGAAAGCTTACAATAGAGATTGGCGAACGGGTGTGTTTGTTTATTTTGTTTATGGATGGCCACCCAAATTCTTTATCGAGGAAAGAATTCAGTGATGTGGCTTTTCGCTATTGTTAGCTTTTGATGCTTAGGTGTCAATGTTTTATAATTCAACAGCCTAAGCTGTCGATGTTATGATACTGTTAGATATTATTAATATAAGGCTGAAATTAATTATGTTGTAAATATGCTGAAAGATAAAGTTTGCTTTAATATATGTATAGAGTTTACAATGTGCATTCATACTATATGTATAACAGACAGGCTTCTCTTCACAGCATCAGAAAATGCCTAACAAAGCAATACTGGAAAATGAGCATTACATGATTTTCTCATGTTTGTAGAACAAATATCAATTAACAGATATCCTTTTTTATAAATTCAGCAATATGTGATATTTTTCCAGTAGGAACAGCTTAAACAGATGTTTCCTTTCAGAATGGCATCCTCACATCAGCAAAAGTGCTTAAATCACAAAAGGACAATAGAAAAGTCTAAAAACAGACATTATGTGACTTCCCATAGAAGGCCAGAAAAATATACCAGGAGGAAATAACAATCTCTTGTGTGCGTGACTAGCTCTGTATATAGCTATTGTAGTAATTCAGTTATGTGAGAGAAGGACAGAGAGAGGTATTTTGTAGAAGTCATCATTCATATCTGTAATGAAGGAAAACTTTGTAAATATATGCTACAAATCTGACAGACTACGTGTGGTTTGTTATAAAATAAGTTATCTGTAACTGTGCTTATAGCTGCAAAATATATTTCTTTATCAGTGTGCAATTTGAAAGGCTTGGTGCTTTAAACAGACTACAGATGGAGTCATGCAGAGCTATGTGTCTCTGATTCAGCAGTAACAGCACAGCAAGACTGTGTGTCTTAAGAAGACTTTGGATCCAGTAAGCAGAGTAAGCAGAGCCATAAAATTTTTCACTTCAAATCCCACAGCAAGCACCAAGAAGCAGGTAAGCAGCTCCATAAAATTTTTCAATGGTGACCCTTTGACAACGTTCCTAGCCTGTATCCAAAAACAGGGGGAGTGAATGGGTAATGTCACTCCTGTAATAGCACAGTAATGTTTATGTGAAGTACTTCAGATTTCTACAGTTTTCAACAGTTTGTAGCAATACAGTTTAATAGACGTCTAAATCCAGTGAGACTGCATTGCAGGAAGGTAGAGCAGTTCCATAAATTCTCCAGAAAAGGTACAAGACGAAGTTGTAAGACTGAATCTGCCAGTTTTGCTGTACCAACTTCACAAGTGACTACAGAAACTTTTCAACCATCTACAGTAAAGCAGCTTGGCCATCTGCCTGTCTGTTGACTGGTAAGAAAATTATTCTGTGTTACATACAGTATGAATGCCATAAAGGTAATAATAACAGAATAAATGTATATACAGCATATTAGCAAATGTAAAACCTTATTAGGGCAAGTTAATAGTAAGGCATTATGCAAATGGATTGCAATTTGATAGTAAGGCATTATGCAAATGGATTATAATATTTGACTGGTATCTGAAATAAAATCATGTGTGGTATAAAAATGTTTGTTGTGTGTACAATGTCATAAAAATACAGTGCATGACATTATCCAAAGGTTAGACTGTACAGACAAAAATTGTAAAGGTAAAGAACCAAGAAAAGTTAATATGTTGACATTATATTCAAATGTTAGACAGTTATGTTCTGTCACCAGATGCAAAAGGTTTATTTCAGAGTTGCAACAACAGTCAAATCAGTTACTGATAGAAACTCTGGTACATTTTGTTACAAAGAAATGTAATAAACTTCTAAAAGACAGACACAATGAGTTCAGGAAGCTTAGACAAGTTATACACACATCTTTTCAAAAGTGCATAGGAGTTTCAAATTCAGCAGAACAGCTTACTAAAGAATGTCAGAAAGACCATGCAACATCACAGGAAATTCAACAGCAGTTGCAGGATAAAGGAAATAAATTAGCTCAACTGACAAAGACTGGGAATTTCCTGCATACACAGTTAATCTGTGCAAAAGAAATATATTTTATAATATGTTTGTTTTGAAAATGGTTAAGCATGCATGCTAGGATGGTAGGGACATGACATGCTTGTATAAAGATATACATATACAAGACAGACATGCATGTGTGTTCTTTTCATCTAGAGTACATTTGTTTACAATGCACAAAAGCAAAAGGTAGACAACAGCAAATATAAATAAACATATGTTATAATTGTATAGTAACACCAAACAGTTAAAGTTCTGAATTTTAAAAATAAATAAAATCACAGATGGTATTAGTCAAACAGTTTTTGTAAAATTAATGGCAGGACAATTAAATATATAAATAAAAAATACTGAAATCCATGTAAGGTAATTGTAAAATAATGTCTATTTATGTTGTATAAATGCATAGTTATGCAAATCACAATCACATTAAAGGAAAAATGCCAAAAGAATTAACTATAGTTTACAGAGTATGAAATGTGAGCTCAGACCTTCCTAGACTGAATGAATAGTTACAGGAAATGTTGAAAAGATAAGATAAACAACAAGACTGATTGCCAGGCAAGTAGCTTGAGTTTTTCTAAAGCATCATTGTTATTAAAACATACTTGTTAAAATGTTTGCAAGCAACACTATTTAGTAATTGTCATAAAATGCCACAATTGTGCATAGATGTCACTGATGATCTGTTTGCAAGTAAATGTTAAAAGGACAAAAAAAACCCCCTCAGTTGCATCAAGTACAGCCAGCAAATGGGCTATAGTATATATACAGTTCAAATCAATTGTGCAGGAGGGTGTAAATACCTACTAGAGGTAATATACAGTGAAAGCTTTATTTAGTAACCTAATAAAATAAATGTATAACCAACGTGTTGGGCTGACATACATTCTATTCTCACAGCATAGGGCAGGTAAACAGTGCTGAAGTACTACAGGGGGAGGGGTACTTTCTCAGTTTTACACTGACTGTATAAGCAGTACTGCACAAGGGTCTGAAATAAAGCTACAGAAAAAATAAACAACAAGGGTCTGAAATAAAGCTACAGAAAAAATAAACAACAAGGGTCTGAAATAAAGCTACAGAAAAAATAAACAACAAGGGTCTGAAATAAAGCTACAGAAAAAATATCTCATTCCTTCTTGACAATACTCTTTTATGGGGGAAAAACAGGTATTAGTGTATTAGAAATACTGGTAAACTGGATTAAACCTGACAGGATAAGATATTTTACAAGTTGTTAATAGCTATCATAATGGTTATTATTGTATTTAGAATTAAATTGTGTTTACAACCTGTTAAATTGTAAAGCTATACAAGAGATGGTTTAAAAAACAAGAGATGATTTTAAATTGCTTTATTAAAGCTATACAAGAGAGAATAAAGATATGCAAAATGCATAAATGTTTCTAATAGCAAGAATGGTCACTATTTCAATATGTTTTTGACAAAACAATGTTGGTATAAAAAAGCATGAATATTTTTAATTGCTGAGTATGTAGTTTAAAATAACATGACATATGCATTTGGTGCCAGTTCCACTAGATATTTCTAAAGAGACATAAACATTTTCCAAGATTTTGCTCAATATTAATGTTATTAAATTTGTAAGATTAGACTAAATGTACTTTATAGTCATTGTATGTACAAATGCAGAAGAATTCAGTACAAATGATAGTCTTTGTATGTACAAATGCAGAAGAATTCAGTACAAATTAAATAAATGTCTAGTAATAAATGTGTGAAAAACCATGTTTTAAAAAACTGGTCCAGTATACCTAGTAAATTGAAATGCATAAATAGCAAACAGTCTGTGTAAATACATACTGTACAGGATACATCGTAATAAGCTCAAAAGTAATTTGTCAAGTTGTAATATCACTGGTTTTACCCCAATTAGAGGAAAATTATATCAACTAAAATGTACATAATATTCTGTAGTGTATAAATCATGTTTTTTTTAAATATTTATTATCTAAGCATAGTTCAGTATTTTACCAAGATGTTATTGAGCAGTTCAGAGACATGAACACAATGTGATGGTTAAAATGACATTAAAACTGTATATTTTCAGCAGTGTATAAATGCTTGCAGTAGCACATAGTTATTGTCTCTTATAGTTAATTCAACAGCTGCAAAGAGTTAATGAAACAATTCTAAGTCATAAATTAAATTCTGTGATTGCAAAATAATAAATTAATCAAGTAAATTAAAACAGACACAGCTCATAACTGATAAAATATTTTCACAGAATGGTCTGCAAAAGAAAAAGTTGTTAAATACATTCAGGTTTGGTAGTAATACATGTTTTCATTGTATTAACTATGTAAAATTGCATTTTGACTTGTATCAAAAAAGACTAAAGGTTTTATATAAAAGTAATGTGTTTTTTATATAGAATGTTTTGAGTGTTTAAAAACAGAGGGAATTGTTAGATATTATGAATATAAGGCTGAAATTAATTATGTTGTAAATATGCTGAAAGAAAAAGTTTGCTTGAATATATGTATAGAGTTTACAATGTGCATTCATACTATATGTATAACAGACAGGCTTCTCTTCACAGCATCAGAAAATGCCTAACAAAGCAATACTGGAAAACAAGCATTACATGATTTTCTCATGTTTGTAGAACAAATATCAATTAACAGATATCCTTTTTTATAAATTCCGCAATATGTGATGTTTTTCCAGTAGGAACAGCTTAAACAGATGTTTCCTTTCAGAATGGCATCCTCACATCAGCAAAAGTGCTTAAATCACAAAAGGACAATAGAAAAGTCTAAAAACAGACATTATGTGACTTCCCATAGAAGGCCAGAAAAATATACCAGGAGGAAATAATCTCTTGTGTGCGTGACTAGCTCTGTATATAGCTATTGTAGTAATTCAGTTATGTGGAAAAGGACAGAGAGAGGTATTTTGTAGAAGTCATCATTCATATCTGTAATGAAGGAAAACTTTGTAAATATATGCTACAAATCTGACAGACTACGTGTGGTTTGTTATAAAATAAGTTATCTGTAACTGTGCTTATAGCTGCAAAATATATTTCTTTATCAGTGTGCAATTTGAAAGGCTTGGTGCTTTAAACAGACTACAGATGGAGTCATGCAGAGCTATGTGTCTCTGACTCAGCAGTAACAGCACAGCAAGACTGTGTGTCTTAAGAAGACTTTGGATCCAGTAAGCAGAGTAAGCAGAGCCATAAAATTTTTCAGATACAGATGCCAGTATTCCTATACCTAATGTAAAACCTAAATCTCCGATTCAGTTACTCTTTGTCAATTCTTGCAATTGCCAGAAAAGTTATTACTTTGAACTGGAAAAGTAAGCAAGATTTGATGTTTAAGGATTTTATTAATTTAGCAAAAGTTGTTTGTAAAAAAGAACTGCAAACCATTTGTTATAAAGCTCATAACAATAAAGAAATAGCATGGAAAAAATTGGAAAACCTTTTGAACAACTACTGATAACTTCTCTTGGATAAAATTATTGTTCATCATGGATGAATGTAAATATTGTAAATAGTTTTATTGTTTTATTGTATTTGTTATATGTACATTTGCTTATGTTTATAATGAAAATAAAATAAAAATATTTTTTAAAAAAAGAAAGATGGTGCTGTAGTGATATTACTTTGGGAAACTGAAATGTACATATTTATTTATTTAAGTTTGACCGGGGAAATCCACTGGGCCAAGATGAGCCCATTTTCAGTGGAGGCCCTGGGAGAAAAGCTGCACAATAATTGCAAGTTACATTTCACATGTTACAAAAGGACATAGTTCATACAGCTAATTAAACATTTACAGATAAGCTCTATGATATTTTCAATTGGCTTGTCACAATGTTACAAAAATGAAAAGACATAATTCAATACAGAAATTTCAACATTTTCATAAAGCAACTATTTTTGTGTTAAACTCAGTTGTAGGTTTAACATTTCAAAATATATAGCTACTACTCAGTAGGTTAGGAAAATATGCATGGAGAGGGTAATAGTATATTTGAGATTGGAGAGTATAGTGCAATAGATATTGGAGAGAAAATTAGTTTTTGGTAGGGAAGGGATTGTTTTGGATGGGATGAGGTAATAGTAGAGCTAGTTGAGTCGGTGCAAGGTGGAATGGGGGGGCCATGGCAAGGGCATTCCCATTTGGAAGAAAGATAAGAGAGTAGCTGAGATTTGAAATTTGTATCGTTAGGTAGGTTGTGTAGGTGTGTGGGGAGAGAGTTCCACTGTTTAGCTAAGGAGTGGGACAGCAGTAGATGGCCAGGAGATGGTAAAGGTTTGTGGACCAGAAGGAGATTTTGTTTTTTGGATCTGAGTGAGCAGTGGGGAATTTAAGGTTTTAAGGAAGTAGCGAGAACTGGGCAGTTGGCAGGTTTAAAGATGAGCTTGTGGGCAATGGTGAGTTGTAGGTAACTGAGGTAGTTGGGTAGTTCATGCCAGTTGAGTGTGAGGAGGGAGTGGCAGTGGTGTCAGCTATTCTCACTTGTGCATAGCATACAATGACTTAATCTGCAATTGTTTCTGACTGGATTTTAACAGAATGTACAGCCCGTACCAGTAACAGTATTTCTAATAATCCATTCTTCAGTTTGTCCCATTCTTTCTTTTTCACTGTCCCATACATACACATGCATACATTTGTTTTAGTGTCAGCATTCTGAACATAACTGCATGCTGAAATGTTTCACACTGAGATTTTTTCCATAATTTAATGTTTCAAAGTCCATGCTTTAGCTAGTGAGAATGAAATGATGTACTTCATTCTCTTTCTTTACACAGATGGATAGTAAATCATTATCTGACACCAATAACTGATTAGTCAAAATGCTCAAGAAACTATTACATGCTGGACCTAGTCCAAAAGTTCAAATAACTAAAAATCTTTCAGTCCAATAAAATGTTTCATGTACCCTATTTTCTGTTGCTGTTAGTCCTAATGCTGTAACAGAACAAGCTGACTTTGTGCTTTTGACAAATAATTTATGGTAAGCAGCTTTAATGTACTGTATTTTAAGTAAAATAATCTCTGTTGGCTGTACAGTGAAATATTGCCTAATGGGTGCCACTACGACCACTATTGTGAGTTGCCTACATATTCCTGTATTGCTTTATGGCATAGTTCCGTTTAAGAATGTCTGTGTCACACTATCGCAAAAACTGGAAACTGCCTACATTAAAGGCAGGCAGATTTTCCTCTTGCTTTGCTGGAGGGAGCAAAACTATACCTTTATGAAGCAAATGGGTTACCTTAACTTGTCCAGTGAAATAAAACTGACTGTTGTGAAATTCAGTTCTAACTGCTCAAGAAGTCTAAGTATTCATTCATAAGCATTTCAGGCAGAGTACTTTAGCAATGTTTCCATAGTCAAAGCATCAAAGTCTGTAGCACCTTTTTTGTGTACTTCAGCTACATCCATAGCTTCTTATGGCATCCAGACCTTTTTTTCTGTCTGCATTTTTAACTAAGTAATTTATAGGCTTAGAACAGGCAAGATTAGAAAGGGCAAGGATATATTAATGATATTAAGATTGTTGATCTAGGATGTCCCACCATAGAAAATCCTTTATTACCTTACGCTTTTTAAATTGATTTTTCAGAAAATGCACTGGAATGCAAGGATGTTTACAGGCTGTAAGTGATGCGACATTCCATACCAAATAGGTGTCAATGAGTTAAATAACACACTTTTTTAAAATAATTTTGAATCCATTGCAGTATTTGGATTTATTACTCACATTTTACAGTAGACATTGAAATAATATTAAGCCATTTAGTGTTCTGTTGCAGAAATATACAACACTGTTGTGTTTTTTTTTATGTGCTCTTATGCATATTTAGTCATGTGATCTCCTATAGTTACATCAGGGTCTGATGTTTCAGTAGATTTGCCTGTTTGAGGTTTGTATGTTCATATCTCTGCTCATTTCCCATGTATTACTTTCATTTCCTGTCTGAAGGGTTGATACAAAACATTTTAATAAGGGTGAAATGAGTGAGAGGAAAAGAAATAATAACAAAATTGAAAGGAGACATCAAAAGCTTGTCAACATGGCATGTAAAGCAGCAAGTGAGATTCAGTTAATGCAGCAGTAAACACCCACAATTATCCCCTAATATTGGAGTAAAGTATGAGGTAAAATATTGCATAATACTAAGTGAAAGATGCAAGAAAGGTACGGAGGATCCAAGGGTTCTCAAGATTTAACACCATTCAAGTTGTTTTGCACATTTGGAGAATATTTCCCCATTATAAGGACAGCATTGGAGTGCTTTGCATGAATGTGTTGATTTGTGCCATGTCACCTTATTTTCCTTGTTTTTTTTTTTCTTTTCATGCATGCTTTTACTGTGTTTGTTTTTTTGCACCCATCTAAAGTCTTACTATGCGAGACTGCTCTTACAGATAGATTTTAGCCAGCGTGGTTAGCCCAGTTTCCAAAAAAAAAAACTCTGATGAAAACCACTGTTCAGAGACCTAAATGACATTGAAAGTGTACAGGTGATCCAGAAATAAGTCTGGAGTAACTTTTTTTTCTGTATTACTTACTATTCACTCGAAAAACTTCCAGTAAACTTAGTGTACACATTTTGCGTTAACTGTACATTTACAAAGAGCTAACATGCAAAAAATCAGTTATGTTAATAAATGGTTGCAGCATAGGAATTTTCTGTTTAAAAAAAAAATTCTAATCGTTCTGTGTAGGTGGGGCAGTCATGATGTTGGTAAAAGTTGTTTGCTACACACCTGATGGCAGTAATCATCTTACTGGAAATGATCCGTTAGATAACACTGATTGGGCTGTAGCAATAGCTGCTAGAACACAGTATCGATTTTTAAAATTTCATATATCCAAGAAGCGAAGGAGTAATAATACTTAATCATTTCGGACTCTCTTTGCAGGTTTTCTTCAGTTTTGTTTGTAGTCCTGTGCATTGTAAAATGAGATGACTCCAGACCTGCTTGGTGAAAAGAATTCAGTGAGAACAACCAGAACAATGTGTGGGAAAGTAATCTTACTGACAGCCTGTAGGAGTTTCATTTCTACTCCAGAGATAAAGGACATGATTTTACCAGGGTTTTCTGATAGGGTCATTAGTGAATAGTAAATGCAGACTGCATTTTTCAGCTGCTTCTTACATTTATGTGCATCTTGGGTTTAGGGAAAGAACGTGGATTCGTCCTGTAGCTCTTTTTGAATTGTGGACAGCTGAACTTCTGTGGTCACTGTGTCTTCACAGGATGTACTTCTAAATTCAGTTCCCTAGTCACAGACTGGGTTTTCATCCCTTTCATATTATCCCTCTTTACTAATTTCAGTCTGTTTTATATGATTTCAAATACACACCTTTTCTGTATCTGACACCCAAGCATATGAATGTGCTGGCAGTGGTTACCTTTAATACAAAGGCTCTTTCTCCTCTGTATATCCTCTCTGGTACAATATGTGGACCTTTGTTAGATGATAATGTTCAGTTTTTGCCTTTTCAAATGAGGGTGTTTACCCTCTTTTACGAGAAAAGGAGATATCGGTAATGCATTGTATGACTTAGGTCTGTTCTTTCACTTATGCTCATCAAAAACATTTGTTATATAAGTTTACAAATGTGTTGCATTGTTTTATGAAAATTTCTGATTGTAGGCATTTATATTGATTCAGTTTAATACCCACATATGAAATTACTTTTATCTTCCCACAGTAAAGCAGTGTGTAGAGTGATCAGATGACGTATATCCAAATAGGAATACTTCAACACAGATATGTTTATTTGGAGGCCTGTGACTCTTGTCAAGGATTCCCACTTGGAAGGGAGTGAATGTTCTGCAGTATTGGATGATTAGTACTAACTAATCTACACAAGTAAGGCCACTTCTGTCAGTTGGTGTATATAGTTTCTGGGGAGGCTTGCACTTTACTGTCTTCAGTGACAAGTTTACAAGGGGAGGCTTGCTATGGAAGCTAAAGCTTTTTTGTTAACAATATTAGCATTTGATTCTTACCTCCCAACTGTACCATGCTTGGCGATATGGTAAATGCTGATTTTTATTCTTGATTTGGCTACAGCTAACAAGCTGCTGCCAAGTAGAGGCTAAAAATCAACACTAACTTTCAACTGTACAGTATTTTCTGAAAATACCAAATTTCATCACAAACAAGGGTGCCATGGAATTCTAAATGGCCCGTTTATATCATGGTTTGTTTTTATTGGTGGTCATGTCATTTGCCTGTGCCCACTGCCTGATGTTGGACTTGAAGATGTCACTGGTGTCTTGATTGCTTAACCACTTGCATGGTAGTGTAAATGATTTTAAGAACTGGATTTGTTATGCCTTTGAGCCTGCAAACCTTGTTGAAAACAGTACAACTATATTAAGGCACTGCCTGCTGAGGAGCTGACATGGGCATTTTTGACTGCAGTATGGATGTCTGTAGTTTCACAATTCAGATATCACTACTTGAGATGAATTCAGTATTAAACAACCATTATGGATACTTGTTTCAGGTTAGAACTCCTTTACAAGATGCTAGTTCATTGTTTGGTAAATTTTTAGGTTGGCTCCTTCTGTCATCACTTGCTTAGTACAGATCATGCATGTATTAAGTAATGTTCCGAAGCAGAGAGAATATAAAAGTAGATTTATTTGAATTTTATTCAGTATATTCTGTATGGAAAATAGTTAATTTGCAGCAAGTTATGTAGTACTAAAAGTCTGACACTGCCTTGCATTTATATAATGTATGTGATTACAAGTGCCGAGGAAGTTTTGTATTTACAGAAAGTCAATGGAACTAATGTGTAAAAATTGTGTTCATTTTGGACAGAGGTGAAAAATGAGGTTCCTTACAAAGGGAAGTAAACATAATGGAAAGTGGGTGTAAAGTGGAGCTTGAAGAATCCAGGGTATTGTGCCATTATGGGCTAATATGAAGAAGTGCAATCCCAAAATGCAGTGCAAAGAGCTGTGCTGCTGCATACTGTCAGATGGTGTCAGTCCAGATGCTAGGGGCAGGCAGTCTGAATAAAATTACTGACCTTCCTTTTTGCTGTTGTAATCTTGGCACTGCAGGACTGATATTGTGACTACTGTTTGTGTGACACAAAAACATTTATTGTAGCCATTGTGACACTGCCAGAATAGAAAAAGACACCAGATATTATATACAGACAATGGGTAATGGAAATGTATGTAAATGAAACAATGGATTCTGCTGTGTGCTGTTGTAATTCATAATTAGCATGTATTTCAGGGAAGCAAAATAGCTGTGGTTACTATTTGTGTGATACAAAAGTAGATTAATGTAACTATTTTTTATCACAGTCAAATTTTTGATTTGTGCGCAACAAACAATGTGGCCATTAATTTTTTTTCTGGGGGTGCTATCTGTGAAATCTGACCTGCTGCTGTTAGTTTGTTCAGTTTATTCAGTCTTCAGTCTGTGTCTTTGCAGGATTAATGAATCTGTGTGAAGCAAGTTGGATTTTTTTTTTAATTGCTGCAGTTATTTTAGTAAAAAAAAAAATGTATTGGGATACCTTAAACATTCTTGTCTGTCCCTAATTTCATGGACTCATTAATATCGCCTCATGTTTTAATCTTACTTGTAAAATCTGTGGCATTTTGCTAAATTGTTGAGGACTGAAATCACTCAATATTTATGGGCATTTGAGTCTCAGACTTCATATCCTTTAACGTTCTACACAATAAGTGGTAATTTTTGAAGGTCTGAAAATCTTTTGGCATTGCATGCAAGTTCATAGGTTCATAGGTTGGTACTAGGCTATCAGCCTTAGGGCCTATACAAGCCTAGCCATAACAATTCCCTGGCTATTTCTTCCCACACTATTTACTTCCCTGGACCCTTGTCTAGCAGGGCGACTGACGTGATCCCTGGGGTGAATTTCCTTTCTCCCATCCAATCGTCAAGGTTCCTTTTGAAGAGGACCAAAGAGGCACTCTGCCCATACATGTCAAGCAATCTATTCCAGAGTCTGGGGAGTCTCTGGGTCAGGAACCTATCCCTCCAGCATGTTTTGTTTATTGTGATGACAAAGTTTAGATCCCTGGAGCGTGTGGCTCTGAGGGATTGGGATTTCTTTAAGTGTAGCATGTCCAACAGCTCTGGGTTTGACATGGCCTTGTATGTTAAGCAAAGATCGCCTCTGAGTAGACGATATGTGACAGAGTATAGCTAGAGTTTTTTAAGGCGGTCAACATAGGGCATCTGCTTTAGGCCTGTGATTCTTTTAGTGAGGTATTTCTGTGGCCTTTCCAGTTGTTGTAGATGTCTTGAGAGGTACATACCAAACGGGGCATTGTATTCTATAATGGGTCTAATGAGGGATGAGTACAGTGGGACAATGACCTCCTTTTTTCTGGATGAAAAGCCCTTCGTGATGAGGTGTGCCACATAGAAGGATTTCCTGACTGTTGTGGTGATGTGGTTATCGAAGGTGAGACAACTGTCCACCTGTGTCCCTAAGTCTCTTATCAAACTTTCGGTGTTTAGTGTACTGCCACCTATATGGTAATTCACGGATACATGTTTTTCCCAAAGGGGATAACTATACATTTCTTGGCATTGAGCTTGAGCCCATGGCTCTGGCACCAAGCATCTGTTTCTGTAAGGCCCTTTTGTAGAGTATCCACATCATTTGGGGATTCAATAATGGCTCCCAGTTTGCAGTCATCTGCAAACTTTGTTATCCAGAGTCCCTTAGTGTTGGCCTGTACTTCAGAGAAGTAGATGCCAAACAAGAGCGGTCCCAGGACTGAACCCTGAGGTACTCCACTTGTCACTTGTCGCGCTGAATTTGGAGTCGGCTACTTTTACAGTGTGGGTTCTATCAGTAAGCCAGTTAGCAACCCATTGGGTGATGTAGGGATTAATGCCCAGCTTAGTAAGTTTATCTATGATTCCAGAGTGGAGGATGGTGTCAAAGGCCTTGGCAAGTTCTAAATAGGCTGTGTGGACCACCTTACCCTTGTCCATGGCTCTGGAGACTGATTCGAAGAAGTCAATCAAGTTCAGGAGACGAGATCGGCCCTTCACAAACCCAAACTGGGTGGGGTCCAGTGTTTGAAGGTTGTCAATGTCTTTGTTTATAAGTTCCATGATAATACGCTCCATGGCCTTGCAGATAAGGCTTGTCAGACTGATGGGACGGTAGTTTCCGGGATCCAAGGTGGATCCCCCTTGTGGAGTGTAAGTATCTATCTGTAGCCATCTAGACAGGATATATGTGAAAGCAACCAATGGTTGTAGTTCAAGCAGTGTTACCTTCTCAGTTACTTGGCTCTCCGAAGTCTTCTTGTAACTACTGTGTGGAATCTGAATGTCCTTCCCATCCCTCTGATTTCTGCCCTCACAGCAAAGTGATTCCTTTTAAGTAAGAATACATTGTACGTGAATAATGCTATGGATTTTGTAGGCACACACAATATTGGGAATACATACACAAGTGTCTGGATAGCAGTAAAAGCAGTTAACAAGTAATTATTTCAAAAATAAAGCAACAAATGCACCCCAGAGTATCCTAGGCCTTCATAGCTTCTAGGCTCTCTGCAACCACACATTCCCAACTGTATAAGGTGATTTCAGTGTAGAGAAAAGGAGGCATGCTACTTATATATGCTTGACAGCATTAAGTTGAAATATATTACTATGGCATTTTGTTCACTTTTATCCTAGGCTGATGTCAGAGGGGTATACAGGAGGAAGCTGTATTTTGGGAGTAGTACTGAATAGACATGCTGTTTACATGTATTGCAGCAACAGTGTAAACTATGTTTGTGGTAGTTTGTTCACTTTTATCTCTTGTCTAACACAAGAGCAGTGCATAGAAGGTGACTATAATTTTAGTGAGTTAGGAAGGAAAGTACTGCTTCTACATATATTTTGTGCATCATCATAAGCATTTGTTTCACCTTATTAAGTAATAACTGATGTTTCATCATTCACACTGCCTCTATGGCATATGGGTTCTGTGCCTGCACAAACCCACTCTGGCAGTTTTTCCAGATCTCAGAATCACCACACTAATTTAGGGGATTAGCTAAGCCCCTTTATCAGGGAAGGATAATCTCAGTCACACATTCAGCTATTCAATCTTTTTTTAGTGCCCAGATATAGCACTGTCACAGCTGAATCTCCTCAGCAGCCTGCATTGGTGGATAACCACTTCCAGATATGGATAAGATCCCTTTGGGAACTTCCAGTTCTCTTTATTATGTACTTTTGATTTCTGTTTATATGGGTGTGCAAACTTTTTATTTTCATATTCTAGCTATTTACTACTGCTAATTCCTCTGGGAATTCTAACTTACTATTGTTTGCATGCTTAATACTTTTATGCAGTTGTGAGTCTTTAACTTACTCTGAATCATTTATATTCTTTTGAGCTACCTGTCTGTGTATGTGCAATGCTACCTTAAAATGATTGTAAAAGTGTATTTTATATAAATTTTAAACTCTATACATCCTGTATTTTATATAGTTATCTACTAGGTGTGTAACTGTATTTTTATCCCCAGGACTCTGCTGAAAAAAAGATGTGTCCAGTTGGACTTTCCTGGTAAACAAATGTAAAATAAATTGTACTGGCAAAAAATTCGGTGGTGTCAGTTTAACAGTTGTCACTGCTGTTTGTATATCTGCTTCACTTTGAAATTCTGGCAGAAAGTATTACATATTTCACTTCATCTTAATGATTACTTCTGATTTAATGCTGTCATAGCAGTTTTTATCATTAAATCACAATTTTATTGCAAATTAATTTATTTGCATTTTCTGTGGCAATTTGTGCACTTCTGACAAGGGACTCTAAATTCTTATTTCTGCTATTTTTATTATCTATTTTAAAAGGTGTGTGATTTAAGGACAGATATGTTTTATCACTCTTTGGACAAGAGACTTGTACTTGATACTGTTACTGTGTACAAGGTTTTGTGCACTGCAGGTTGTAGAACAAGGCTTAGCACAATTTAAACTATTTTTGGCTATATGTTTTGCAGTTCAACCCTATTTGCTGTGTGGGGACATAGTTTATATTTTATATTATTGCTGCCCTTCATCAGCCCAGTTTATATTTTATATTATTGCTGCCCTTCATCAGCCCATAATAATGCAAGTGTATTGTTCTGACTGGTGGTGCTTTTTCACCTGACTTGATGGACCCTGTTATGGCTGCCCCCTCAGCAAATCCAGTTGCACCTAAAAAGAGAAATTCCTCAGCCTCTGAGCTGACAGCCTTCTTTAGTACAGTGATCAGACACTTCCTCCAGGGCTGTTTCAGTACCTGGTTCAGGTACAGAACGATCAAACCTTTTAGGTGCAGGTGGGGTCTGGAGACAGAGACCCCTTACCAGACATAATATTGTGTCCCCAGATATTTTGTCCTTTAGTGCAGTTCATAGTTAGAAGAAAAAGTTAACCTGATTGTCTTAATGTGTGGTGATCACTGAGTCTACTTGAGATGACCAAAATCTCAGTAGACCAACATTCAAAACATCGAGCCCAGAAACATGAAATTTCACATAAGTGAAACTTCACAATACCGATGTCTGAATATCCCACAGTCCAAGCTGAGTGAACCAGGAAATCTGCTCATGTGCACACTGTAATGCGATCTTGGAGTTGATATCTATAAGTAGCAGGGGGTTTGGGGGGTGAACCTGCAAAAACGTAAAAAATTAAGTTGTGTAGTTTTTTATTGGCAGTGTTTGTAATGAATATTCATGTCGGTACTATAGAGACTGTCATGAATATTTAGTGTTTAAGTTTGAAGGGTTTAGGTTTATTAGATGGTGGGCGAGGTCTGGGTCAGGCAATTAGGTAATTTGTCTTGGAATATTTGTTTCCTGTTAGTATGATGTTCCTGTCTTCTGCTCTTGATTCGTTGCAGGGGGGTAAGTCGGGATATTGTGTTGTCAGTGTTTTGTGTGTGTGGTATATGAGGTGTTGGGTTTTTGAGATTTCAGTGTTCAGGGCTCGATGTTTTGAATGTCTGTCTACTGAGATTTTGGTAATGTCAAGTAGACACTGATTACCATAGTGAACATGGAGTCCATCCAATCTAATTCTTCAAAAAGTGAAGAGGTTCAAACATCCAAGAAAGTACTCACATTTCCACAGATGATAGTTAGGTTTGGAGATGTTTGATTGGTAGCAATCTGGAGTCACAGCAGAGAGTGGCAGAGTTTGATCCTATTGAGAATGAAATTCCAAATTCTTTGGCTATTCCTCCTCTGTTACTGGACTTGGAAGATCTCTGTAAAACCCTTTGAACTAGTTAGTAAAAGGCTATGAGGAAATACAAGATGTACTCTGATCTTGCATCTCTTTGCCTAGTCAGCTGACCCAGCTATGATTTCTTCAGCTGCCAGCAAGACAGCCTTGACTTTTTCTAACCTTATACCACTGGATACATTTGGCAAGTGGTAGGAATCTTGGGTACAAAAGTTGGCTCCATCTAGTTTTAGGAATTTTAAATTATCAGGGCTTCATCTGGAAATTTATTTTGCAATGTGCTTAATGTTTAGATGACTTTGCTGCATCTTTGCCTGCTGAACAGATGTGTTATATGAATGAAGTTTCTAACATGACTCTAGATCTGTTATCCTAGTCACCATCCATCACATATGGGTCTAGGATCTGACAACGGATCCGAGCCGGCACACTTGGCTTAGCTCAAGCTCCTCCCCTCCCATAATGCTCTGCTGCCCTCTAACCCCTCAGATCTTGTTTGCCGCACTAATAGATGCAGATTGCTTCATGGTTTCATAGTATAGTACTAGGCTATCTGCCCTGGGGCATTTGTAAGCCTAGCCATAGTGAGGTGGCATTTGCCACCCCATGAAATGGTACAAAAATGTACAGAATAAATTGAGAATACTGTGTCTAGTAGTGACACAATGAAGGTCCCCTTATATAATAGAATTAGTTTACTGTGCCCCTGTCTAGCAGTGACACAGATGTGACCCCTGGGGTAAACTTACGATCTCCCATCCACTCATCAAGATTTCTCTTGAAGAGAGTCAGTGAGGGGCTCTGCCTAATGCGAACTGGGATCTTGTTCCAAAGCATGGGAATCCTCTGGGTTATGAATCTATCCCTCCAGCATGTCCTCTTCATACTTGTGCCGAGGTTTAAGTCTTTAGCTCTCGTGGTCCTGATGGACTTGGATTTTTTGAGGTGGAGCATGTCCATCAGATCCTGATTGGACATGGCCTTGTACGTCAGGCAGAGATCACCTCTGAGCAGGCGGTATGATACTGAATAGAGCTGAAGTTTTTTTAGTCTGGCAGAATAAGACATATGTTGGAGACCCTTGATCCTCGTGGTGAGGTACTTTTGTGGTCTCTCCAGCTGTTGCAAATGCCGGGTGAGGTACATACCAAATGGGGCATTGTACTCAATCATGGGTCTGATGAGGGAGGAATATAGGGGTACAATGACATCCTTGGATCTGGATGTGAATCCCTTCATGATGAGGTGTGCAAGGTAGAATGTTTTTCTAACCACTTTGGCAACGTGGGTATCAAATGAGAGGTTGCTATCGACTTGGGTCCCTAGGTCTCTGATTACTTTTTCAGTACTCAGTGGGTTGTTGTCTATGTGATAGTTTGTGGGTACTTTGTTTTTCCCAAAGGGGATGACTATACATTTTTTGGCATTTAGTTTAAGGCCGTGACTCCGGCACCAGTTGTCCATTTCTGTGAGGCCTTTTTGTAGGATGTGTGTCTGCTGGTGTATCGACTATGGCACCTAGTTTGCAGTCATCTGCGAACTTTGTCAGCCACAGCCCTCCCGTGTTTGCTTTAACATCTGAGAAATAAATGCCGAACAAGAGGGGTCCCAGGACAGATCCCTGTGGGACACCACTTGTGACTGGCTTTGAGTCTGACATTGCTCCAGCGATTTTAACTTTATGGGTTCTGTCCTTTAGCCAGTTTGCAACCCATCTAGTGACATAAGGGTTTATATTTAAGCTGTTGAGCATATCTATGATGCCTGAGTGGGGTATTGTGTCGAAGGCCTTAGCCAAGTCCAGGTATGCTGTATGGACTGCTTTGCCCTCGTCAATGGCTCTAGTGACTGTTTCGAAAAAGTCAACCAGGTTTAAAAGGCAGGATCTGCCCTTTACAAAGCCGAACTGGGTGGGGTCAAGTGTCTGTAGGTCCCCTATGTCTCTGAGTTCCATAATGATTTTCCATAGCTTTGCAGACCAGGCTGGTTAAGCTTATGGGGCGGTAGTTTCCAGGGTCTGTAGAGGCACCTCCCTTGTGGAGTGGGACCACTGTTGCTGTACGCCAGTGTTCAGGTACATATCCCGAAGTAAGGCTAAGGTTAAATAGCATTTTTATGTGTGGGTTTAGCTCCTCTTAGAGTTCACGTAACACGCAACCCGGGATACCGTCAGGTCCCATTGATGCTGTGTTTTTTGCTTTGTTTAGGGCGGTTCTCACTTGGACATCTGAGATGACAGGGAGATTACATTCAGCCGGGATAAGTATTTCTTCTTTTGGGGGTGAAGGAGGGGAGAAATTTGCACTGAACCGGTCAGCCAGAATGTTGGCAATATCTGTGGGTTCAGTGTATTTTTTATTGTTGTGAACCAACTCTGAGCATATCTGAGGGTTTCCGCCCAGGTTTCTAACATAGCTGAAGAAGGCTTTGTGGTTATCTTTAGTGTCCTTAGCGATTTTTCTCTCAAAGTTTGCCTTGGATGTTTTTATGAGAGAACGTAGGTTTTTGCTAATGTTGATCGGAGATGTCTTCCCTTCATGGGATTTTGCTCTGACGTGCAGTAGCTTCCTTCTTTTGTTATACAATTTGTTTGACTGAGGTCCACCAGACAGGACGCTTACCTTTGGTGGAGAGGGACTTGGATTTGTTTGAGATTGCATGATCCATGCATTCTTGGAGATGTCCATAGAAAGCATTTGTGAAGGATTCGGCATTGTGGGATGTGGTATCCACTGGCACAGTGGGCTTAAAGGATACCATCTCAGTCTTAAGAAGAGTGAAGTCTGCTTTTCAGAAGTTTTTCACTGTGGTCTTTTGTGCTGGGGCTGGAGGTGGGATATGTATATCCAGGGTGATTAGTTTGTGGTCAGATCTCACTAGTGAGGGGTATACTTCCGGTGTGGAGCATTTTGTCCCCATGTTTGTGATGATCAGGTCTAGTATATTATCTCCCCTAGTGGGAGAGGTGACTAATTGTTCCAGTGCATTTGAATTTATGAATTCCAGGAACCTTTGGGCTAGGGTATTAGGGCTAGAATAATGTACCCAATCTATGTTTGGGTAGTTGAAGTCTCCCAGTATGATGGTATTTTGTGATACATTCATATCCTCCAGTGTCTTCAGGAAGGCTGAGTGGAGTTCTTGAGATTGGGAGGGTGGTCTGTAACATGCTACCAGTTGTATAGCAGTTTTGCCTATGGTTAGTTGCACCTGTATGGTCTCTGATGCTTCATGTGTTGCTACTAACCTGGAGGTGTGGGTGTCCTTGATGAATATGGACACTCCCCCTCCCTTTGTGGTTCGGCCCGGGTTTTGGGGCCGAAAAGCATGATACGAGGTATAGCTTGGTAATGCTGGGGTGCTCTCAGGAGCCTTGAACCAGGTTTCAGTTACTGCACAGACGTCGATTTTCTCCATGCTGAGGAGTGCATCAAGTGCCTGCATCTTAAGATTTAGACTTCTGGCGTTGAGCAGCATTACCCTTAGTTTTTTTCCATTATTGCTTTCTAAGGAGGTGGGTTTGTCTTGAGCCTTGCCTAAAAAAGGCACTATGGGGGTGGCAAGAGCTTTAGCCAATATCCGGAAGCCCAGAGGTGACAGGTGTAAGCCATCCCTTGCGAAGCAGCGTGGCTTGTCCAACATGTCATCCCAGGCAGACAGACATTGGATCCCCTTAGAATGACACCGGTACTTGAGCCAATTGTTAAAGCTGATCATCTTGTCTTTGTAGTGTGGTATCATTCTTGGTGAGGGCAAGAAGCTGCTCAGGGTCAGGGTCATACCAGCCTGGGCTACATAATTGGAGAGCTCCTCTATGTCTCTTTTCATGTAGTCCAGGGAGGTACGTCTCGGGTCATTCACACCAGCATGGACAATGACGGAGTCATATTTGTACTTGCTTTGGAGTGACTTGAGTGTGTGTGTTGTGGCGGATCCTAGCTCCCGATAGACAGCTCACAGTCACCTTCTCCTTGTTCAGCCTGGTCAGTGGAACATCAGTGTGTCTGACTATAGAGTCACCTATTACTAGTGTATCAGGCAAGGTGCTTGGCCTTAAGGGCTGTGATTGGTTGACACACTGATTTATTGAAGTATGTGTTGCCTGTGTTTTGTTTTGAGGTGGTGGATTTTTGGGTGTCTGCTTTGGGAGCCTCTGTTGTTTTGGTAAGTTTTTTATTAGAGCCTCCGAGTATGTCTTTGTGTTTTTATGTGTTTGGTTTGCAGTTGTGGTAGGTCTATGTGGGACTGGGATTGTTGTGTGTGTGTGGTTGCCATCTCCTCCTGTCTGGTCATGCCAGCCCTGAGTTGAGAGAGTTCAGCCTCCAGTTTGGCTATATAGTTGCATCTCTCACATGTATTTGTGTTTGTTGGGAGGAGGAGAGGGTTGTCTGTGTACGTGAGACAATTGTAGCATTGTCTCAAGATTCACTCCTTGGGAACTTCTAGTTTTTCAAACAGTAGGTCTTACATTTTTGATATCTTTCTTACTGTCAGTGTTGTGTTTGATAGTCCTTTTCACCCCTCCCATTTCTACTTTTGGTTCATTTTTTTGGTGCCTTAATTGCCTTTAAGTTTGTTTCTGCCTTTTTGGGACTTAGTGAGTTTAGTATTACTGTATTTTTTTCTTTTTTTTGTATTTTCTTTTGGACGGATCATTTGGCAGTCAGGACTCTTGCATCATTTTTCTGGCTCCTCTTCTGCTCATCCCTAAGGTTTCTGGTTGTTTCTCTCCCTTTCACTATGTCAGAGAAATCTTCAGGTTTTAAAAGGTGCTCCTCATGCAGTTGGAAAATGTCAAAATCTGACTCACACAAGAAGTGCCTCTACTGTCTCGTTGCCAGCCACCTGGAGGTTGAATATGGCATTTGTGCTGTGTTCAACCCCAGTGCCTTGGTTGAGCACCAAAACAAGCTTCTCTTAAAGGGAATGGTTCAGGGGGGTCCCTTGCTCAAAAAGCCTTCAACCAAGACTGGCCCCTCTGACCATAAAAGAAAGGCTACCTCTTCCTCTTGCGGGTAGGTGTCAAGCAAGAAAGCTAGGCTGTCAGATCCCAGATCCCCAGACCCAAAGCCAGCCTTAGCAGTGTCTGATCTGACGGTCTCTAGAATCCAAGGACCTCCAGAGAGTCTACGCCTGGATCCAATGCCTCTGGTCCCAGGACTTCAGATCTGTGGGTTTCAGAGCAGACTTCTGGATCCAATGTCTCCGGAGCGAGGCCTTCGGATCTGAGCTGGAACAGGCCAGTCACAGATGTGAGGGACTCTAGAACCCTTCTTTTGGATCCTTCTGTTCCCTCAGATCCGAGACCTGTGTCAGATGCCATTGTTGTGGAGGATCTTTCCTTGCATCCTTCAGGAGGAGATCTGTTTACCTCTCCACATAGTTGCCATTCCCTGACCATCGGAGAAGACCCTTGTGGTCCTGACACAGATCTTTAGCTAGATCCTCAGTTTCCTCTCGATCCCCCAGGAGCATTCTCTCTTCCAATATGGACAAAATGATGCAGTCCTTTTTGAAGGCTCAAATCGAGTTGGGGCTTCTGGCTTCCCCAGCCCACAGGACTAAGGAATCTCCTCTTACTCCCCTTTTGCTTTCTCCACATCTGACCTCATGATTGGTTTTAGGAGAGCTGGCATGCATCATGGAGGTGGTGGTGGTGGTTTATGGACCCCCCCCCCTCTGGTCCCTACCCCATCTGAGTCTGTGGCTAGTTCTGCAGGCACAGGCATTGCCATCAGACGTCATGCCTGGCTTCATTTATGTGGGTTTGTGGAGTCCTTTAAGGCATTGTTCACCAACTCTCCCTTCGATGGTTCAACCCTCTTTGGCCCTAGTGTTAAGGAAACTTTGATCCACAGTGAGCAAGAGGGGAAGACACTGTTGGTTGCAGGGATCAAATTCTCTACCCCCCAAAGTCCTTTTCCAAGACCCAACATGGGAGCAAGATGATGTGGTTCTAAGTCGCAGTCCTCCTTTCAGGAGGCTCAAGAGGATTCCTCTTCCAGGGCACAGGGTAGACGTTTTAATGGTCGATGCTGTCCTTAAGGGCAGAGGAGGCCTGCAAAACCAGGGTTCTAGGGAGCATTCTCTCTGAAGCCCTTTCAGCATCCCTGAGGTGTTGCCTGACTGTCCCTCCCTGGAGGCAGCCAAGGGCCATTTATCTTTGCACACTTCAACATGGGCAAAAATCATGTCTGACCAATGTGTGCTAAAAATCATATCCAGGGGCTATTGTATTCCCTTTTCTGAACCCTGACAAAAAGCAGATCTCTTCCTGACTTGACACCCAGTCAGAGAGTTAGCCCATCCAGAGGTGACCAACCTCATTCTAAAAAGAGCCATCCAAAAGGTCCCCACAAGACGGGGGATCCGGAACTTACTCCCTCTTCTTTTTGGTACCCAAGAAAACAGGGAACCTGCAGCCAATTCTGGACCTCAGCCAGCTAAACCTGTCAGTCAAGAAGTCGAAGTTTCTGATGATCACTGTGCTGTCAATTGTACCCCTTCTGCACAAGAATGACTGGATGTACTCTTGATCTCCAGGACACGTACTATTGTATCAAAATAGACAGGCAGTCCAGAACATTTCCTTCCTTTGCATAGGAACCAATCACTTACAGTTCAGGCCCCTGCACTTTGGTCTCACCACAGTTCCCTCCCCTGGGTGTTCATCAAGTGTATGGCGATGGTGGCAGCTCATCTCAGGCTGCAGGTGTTCTAGGTGTTTCCAAATTCTCTACCTTGATTGGCTCCTCACAGCTCCCACTCAGCATCAACTGGTGGACACCACTCAGTTTCTTCATCTCTTTCTTCAGCTGGGAATAACCGTGAACCTTGCCCAAGTATTCCTTGACCTCATCTCAACAGCTGCAGCTCTTCCCCTTCATGTGCTTCTTATTCGGTCTCGTGTACAATCTGTTCTGGACCAAACTTGTCCTCCGGCATTACTCATTCTAAGGGCTCTAGGTTCAATGGCAGCCTCCATTTATCTGGTTCCATTGGCCAGGTATTACATGAGGGTCCTGCAGTAGACCCTGATGGTTTAGTAGTCACCTGTATCTCATTCCCCTTTTGCTCCTATAGGACTCACTCCAATATGCCAACACCTGTCGTAGTGGACTTCCTAGCAGGCAGGTCCTTTTCACTCCCAGTTCCTATGGCCATGGTCACCATGGATGCTTCCCTTCTAGGTTGGGGGGCACTTTCAGGAGAAGATTGCTCAAGGGACATGGTCCCAGTAGAAACCAAACTGCACATAAATGTTCTGGAGATGAGCAGTTTTTCTCTCGTTTACAAGATTTTCAGGACTGCCTTCCTCTCACGACAATTGCAGTTCACAGACACCATGGTGATTGAGTGGGACATAAACAAGCAAGGGGGCACATATTCCCATCTGCTTTGTCAGGAGGCCATGAAGGTTTGGGAGTGGGCAATGTCCTCAAGTCACTTTCTTTTTGGAATGCACATTCCCAGAGCATCTTCTCATCCTGCCTCTGCAAGGCCTTTTTGAAAGGTATATTTTTGTTGTGTCCTGCATTCAAGGATCTGCTCCAACATGGGATCTTGCTCTGGTGCTGCAATCTGTAACTAGGCCCCCTTCTGAGCCTGCTGCATTCTATGATCTCAAATTTCTTTCATGGAAAACTGCCTTGTTGGTGGCAATAACTTCAGCGAGAAGAGTATCAGAATTGTAAGCTCTTGCCATTAAGCCTCCCTATTTGATGTTCCATAAAGACAGTGGCCTTGAAGCACAGTCGTTCCTTTATGCCTGAAGTCAGTCTATCCATTTTCCAGTGTTCTTTCCTATTTATGCTAATAAAGGGGAATACATTTTGCATCCCTTAGATGTTCATTGACAACTTCATTTTTATTTGCATAGGACTAGGTCTTTCTGCCTCTCAGAACAATAATCTGTGGCCTTTTTGCTTTCCAGAAAAGGCCAAGCTGTTTCAAAAATTACCATTCCCCATTGGATTTCTCAGTGCATCTCTTACATGTACTCCTCCTGTGGTTCTCCTTTGCCTGGACCAGTTAGAGCTCATTCTGCTAGGTCAGTGGTTACTTCAGCAGCCTTCTCAGCCCGTCAGTCCTTGGATGACATTTGTGTAGCAGCAACTTGGTCTTCTCCTCATACCTTAATTTCTCATTACAAACTGTATATAATTTCTAGAGGAAGGGCTTCCTTTGGCTCCACTGTCCATCATGTCCTTCCATGAGGCCTTCCGTGAATTTTAGGTATCTGGGAAATTTTAGGTAGCTGAGGACTCTGACACATACGTGATGAATGGTGACTAGGATAACATCAAATTATTAGTTATGTACTCACCATAATTTGGTATCTGTGTTATCCTTAATCACCATTAATCATGATCCCACCCTCCTAACCCCTTCCTGAGGGATTGTCAGGATTTTGGTGGACCTTTGCTGGTGGCAGGTTTTATCTGTCTTTTTTCTCCAGGGCAAACTTAATCAGAGGGGTTAGAGGGCAGCAGAGCATTACGGGAGGGGAGGAGCTTGAGATAAGCTGTTTAAGTGTGCTGGCTCAGATCTAATGTCTGATCCTAGACCCATATGTGATGAATGGTGACTACGGATAACACAGATGCCAAGTTATGGTGAGAACATAACTAATATTTCACAACATGCTATGAGGAATGTCTTGGAAGGTGTGAACGTAATTTCTAGAAATGTAGCCACTTCTGTTGTATTGAGAAGGCATGCTTGGTTATATAACTAGAATTTTTCTGAGGAGAGATTCTGAATGATCCTTTAAGACCTGAATTTCTGTTTGGTCCTGCTGCTACCCATATTCTCAAACTGTGGTAAAATTGATGCATGGGGATATTTAGAATGTTTTGCTGCCCTTTGAAGTTGGCTGCAGTGTTGGGGGAGAGGTACTGGGGAATACGAAACAAAAATCGCAGCTTAACAAGTGTTGAGGTACCAAGGGGAAATGACAGGAGGATAATACTTACTTCTTGACCAATTAAAAGGGGTTCATTTCCCAAAAACAGATTCTTTTCTTGCTAAAGAGTGACTGTTGAGACTCAGGGAATCCTGTCCCTTCCTATTGTCCCCCCTCCCCTTCCAACTTCCCCCAGGCTGTCATTCAAGTTAGCAGCCATAAATAGTCTCAAGTGGGTGCTGAGAATAATTCAGTGAGAATACTCTTGGCAGTGGACAGAAAATCCTCCTCCCTTCAAGGAAATCTCCCAACACCCTGCAGACCAGAAACGTCTGTTTTCTGTGGTACCCCTTCACAAGTTGCAAGAACTTACAGAACTAGTTCCTGCACCCAAAAATGAAAGGCAGGATCTCTTTGGTACCCCAGAAGTATGGAGACCAGTGCTAGATATCTAACTAACTTTCTGAAAGTACCCAGAGTTAAAATGCTCACCTTGCAGACAGTCCTACCCCTTCCAGACCACTCTTTTCATGGCGACTTGCCACATTCCAAGTGCTCTCTGCTTCAAGTTAAACCCTCAAAAGTTCTATCTCACAATTTATCAAAGAATTGTCTTCCTGTGGGGGGCTGATCGACACAGAAGGAGTAGTCTTTTCTACCGAAAGGCAAGTCCCTAGCTTTTCAGAACATTTTTTAAAGATTTTTCTCCAAGAAATGCCTCCAGTGGTTTCTCAAAATTCTAAGGCTAATGGTATCAATGATCTTCATGACACCACTGGCCAGGCTGCACGAGAAAGATTCTGTGGTACTTGGAGTGCTGTTCATTGGATGAGATTCCATGAGTGGCTGTAATTTTTATTGGTACTTAACAAATTGTTGGACCTAGAAACTGCATCCCTAGAAACTGCATCCCTTGAAGTTAAAGTACCAGTACTGTTTTTATGAAATGAGTTAGTGGTAGAGGAATCGGTTGTGTCTAAATTCAGATCTGCCTTTCTCTCTCCAGAATCCATTTCAGTCAGTCCAGACAGACTTGTCAGATTCTGCCTAGAGAGCAGTGTCCAGAGTTCATGTGCAAGATGAATGTATTCCTTCAGGTGCTAGAAAGCACATAAACATCAAAGTGTTTTAGCAGTGATTCAGACCTTAAAAGATGGTCATCTTATTGATCACTGTTGCAGTAGCCTTAGCAGTATGGATTATATCCTGCCAAGGATATAACAACCAGTCTGCATCTAAAGCTTCAGGGTATCTTCCATGAGCCCAAACTGTCAGGCAATTTGAGCTGACTAAAAAGACAAGAATGGGTACAAAGCTCCTCTGAGGCTTTCAAGGATCAACTGTTGGTTTGTGCTTTCCTTTGCTGGGCAGGTAAGTTACCTTTTGGGGAAAAAAAATACTTCCATTTTCTTTCCTCTCCTGAAGAGAAAAACAAATTTATTTTAAAGCTAGGAATGTTGTACCTTTAATGGACTTGATCGAGACTGTGGCTTACTTTTAAATGGAGCTCTCATTTTTTTTTTGTCAGTTTAAAAGTTTTATGTGGAGAAATTGTGCTCGTTTTACTTTTTTTGGGCTGTTGTAATGTTTTAAAGTGACTATAAATGTGTACTTTGTCAAAAAAAGTAACTTTTGTGGACTGATGGTGTTTGCTGGCAATTACTGCTCCTCTTCCTCAGGAAAGAAGAACCATTTTCACTTTGAACATGAAACCAGTGGTTCCATGGTCAGTCCTCCTTCCAGTCATAAAAAGAAGAAATTAAGGGAACAGCTTTTGCCACCACAGCAGGTTAGCAGTTTGCTTTACATGCAGGTGGGTGACACCACTGTGGCCATTTGTTGTACTTCAGACCACTAATTTACCCAGGATCCCTGTGATGTAGTGTCTGTAGCCACTATAGACCAGGGGTTAGCTACTTTCTTGCCCACTGAGGGGATCCCAACAGCCACAGAGGGAGTGCCACTCTTGTCGGTCCTGGGAGACTGAACAGGGAACGTTGCCGTACTGTCTCGCAATGCTGTGGTCAACCCTGGGGAAGCTTATGCTGCTGCCATTAGTAACATTTTGGCTTCCTTTTTCTTAAAAAGAAATAGGAAACCAAGCAAATTATCTACTCCTCATTTTTATTTGTATAGGAGCACTTTACTGGGTCTGGCTCAGGGGTTTAATTTATACTATTGATCCTTCTTGTAAAATAGTTCCTAGTAAAAAAAAATTGGGAATCTTTTCCTGAAGAGATTTAAGATTCTGAATGTAAGCAGGAAAATGCAGGGAGAGATCCATGTTTTTTTCCCCTTGGATTTCTGATTTAGAATTAGAGGAGAGCTCAATTTCATTCTCCCCATGAGAGTTTTTGTCTCAGACTTGCTAGAATGTGCCAGTGATTTCAGTGGGAAAATACTGTGGTTTCTCAATCTCTTAAAGTACTAAGTTTTTTTAGAAGGATTTTTCCAGAACCTATACCCATTCCTCTTGTTCTGTTTGCTTTAAATGATGTGTGTGCTACTACCTGCAATTTTCCTGACAGGCAGATTCCCTTTAAAGCAGATAGGATGTATAAAATTCCTTGTATAACCTCCTGCTATTAATTGAGAACCTGGCAAAATTTCAAGCCCCTATAAACCCTGAGAACACTTCTGCCTATGCAGAACTGTTCACAGAAACCCTGTACAAGCATGTTAATAGCTGCACAGAGGCAGCTGTATCCACCAGGAAGAAGTACAGGACTAACATAATAAAGACGCCACCCAGGTGGAATCACAAAATCAATCACAAAATCAATCTGATGTATAACAGGAGGAAGAAAATCATGGCAAAAATTAGGAGGTGCAGAACCCAGCAGGATAAAAGCACTCATTAAACTAAACAAAAAAATTCATAGAACAAATAAAGTCTACCAAAGCCAAATTTGAGGTAAGTTTGGTCTCCCAGGCCAAGGACAAACACAAGGCATTCTTTAGCTATGTCCGCAACTTCAAAGGCAATGCACAATTGTGTGCAGAGCTCATTGTAAATGGAGCCACCTATACTGAGCCAGAAGATATAGCAAACCTTCTGGCTGATAAAAATGACAAAAATGTTTCCTACATTTCCTTTCAATACATGCATAAATCCATTATCGTGTCTTTGAAACACTTAAATATTATATGAAACAGTATAAATAAATCAAATTCTAAAAAAATTAGCTTTTATTTTGGCAGTAAACTGAAGTCCAGTCCTTTGCATTGGTTGTAGGTGTGGTTTGTCCTACAAAATCTCACATTTTTATACAAAAATCCCACTTTGGGCATGTGGAGATGTGGCAGCCATACAGTGACTCTGTATATAATTGTGCAAAAGCAATATATGAAGTCAGGACACATACAAGGAAAATGATCTATTTTGTGTTGATTTGCCATGAAGGGCAAAGTATTGGAGAAGGAGGTGGTGAAGAGGGTAGGATACTAGCTGTGTCACTGCTCTGATGTTGCCTTCATGAGATTAACTTGGAATGGCAACAACAGTTTGAAAAGTGTCATGTAAGACTAAGGACGGTCAGACAGGGAATTAGCCACTCGTCAGGCAGTAGAGACATAATGTAAACAAAAAACCCACACTGTATCATTTCAGATACCTGTCTACAGATAACAGTGGAATCAAGTACAAATGCATACAGTTGTAAGGTAAAAAGAGAAATAAAATTGCTTAAGGGAATATCATACTGTGCCACCAACATGTAGCATATAGCAGTTGGAAATGCATGAGAACAGCGCAAAATAAAATATGAAATTAAAGGAATGTATGAGTGTGTCTGGCAGCCATACCTCTCAGCTGTCCAGATTTTTGCATAATGCCCAGATTTTCATCTGATATTTTTCGTCTGTCGCTCATAAAATTTGCTTTTCCTCCAAATCAATGAAGATGAAAGCCACTAAATGACATTTATCTGAGCTCAGACTTCTTATCCTTCAGAAAATGCAGATAATGCAAATTGTGTTATTCTAGCAGCTTTCAGAGTTTATATGAGCAATGTAGACTACAAATAAAAGGAACTGACTGAAACAGTATTCATTTAAAACCTGTATCAGACAGTTTTATTTTTTCTTTTTTTTTACTTTACCTTACAACTGTATGCATTTGTACTCTGTGTTATCTGTTATAGTAGGAACGAAAATGATACAGTGTGGGTTTTTATTAACTCTCTCTGAGCTTAAAAATCTGTGTACTGTGTTATTTATTCCTGATTTATGCGTTCTATGTTAATTCTGACCTAATAACCTGTTAACTAACAATGGACTTATGTAATCTCTGCTGTAAATAGTTTGGTATATGTAGTAATGGTATTGTGTATGATGTATTCTACCTACCCTTCTTTCCCTGCTTGATTCCCCCCAGGCCTCTGCTGAAAGTGGATATGCATCCAGTCAGACTATCCCGGCAAATAAAAATAAAAAAAATAAATATGATTTTTTAGTAAAATATTCAGCTATCAGTATTAAGAAAACCACTTATAAATATTCAAGAGATTGATTTGAACATAACAAAAGAAATAATACTGTTTCTACTACACCTTTCGCCATAAATCATCAGATGCTTTCGCTAAAGCTAGGCATTTGTGTCATAAAAATCATTTACTTAGCAGGGTGAGGGGTTGGTCAAAAACAAAAAAATGGGCATTTTGGGCATTTTTTTTTCAGATTTCAATAGTCACACATTCACACGCAATTTCCACAGTTAGAACTTAAATTTCTTTTATTTCAATTTCTTAGCATTATCTAAGTCTTAGTTCTTTATATTTTTTTCGGTATTTTAGATACATTTATTTTTGTAAATGTTTTATGCAATGCAAAATATAATGTATTTAATAAACTGAAAATAAATAAAATAGGAATTGAAATTTTTTTGTCCTTTAATCAGGGACAGTCCCATTGTAACTGGAGGGTCAGGGGGAAGTGGGCCCAGTGGGAACCTAATCCTCATAAGATAAAGAAAAATATGAAAAATTAACTGAACCAAAACTTTAATTTTGCACTGCTCAGATGCTTTCCTGCAGATGCTTTCCTGCAGTTTTCTAAAGATGTTGAGTACGACTGCAATTTGATGAGGAATCTGCCTAACTTCTCTGAAGCTTCCTGTAAGCACCCTACCCCAACCCCTGCAGCCAAAGTTAGGACATGCCCAGAAAGCTAGACTGAAAATGTAAACAAAGACCAGAATCGAAACAAAAAGTCCCTGGGATTGTCCCTTTAATACATAGAACTGTAGCTGGCTTATCTACCACCCAGTGGCCAGTGCTGTTTTCTTGCCTGGTAAGGAAAGACATTTCTTTGCATCCCCCCACCCCAAAAAAAAAAAAAGGCTACTTCTACTTTTAAAACGTACTACAAATGAGGCACAGTGTAGAAATTCATCTCTATACTGGCATTTCTGCAGTTCTGATCAGCATCTGCTGATTACATTTCCTAACACCTTGTTTCCAGATTGTTTCACCTTACATATTCTACTGCACTAACAAGTTGCAGCAAACCCAGAGAGACATAGTGGAAAATGTGAATAGCTGGAACAGAAATGGTGGAAATATACCTATAAGTAGAAATGCTGCTGCAAGCCTCAGAAATAGAAAAGTGTGCCTTGAACATGTTTCTGGTACTTTTTTTCCAGCTTACTGCTATATTACCATGATCAGACTGCAGTTTCCCAGTGAATTAACTGACTGTGCAAACTAGACGCTGTCATTCTGATTATGTGAATAAAGCAGAAAAGATAAAAACTACTGTTAAGCAAGACCAGTTAGACTTTGCCTTCCATTGTATGTATAGAGCATTTTTTGTATTGAGAGCTCATGTCCGAGATGCTTGATGTATTTCCAACAACTGCTAAATGCTTAAAAGTCAGAAACAGATGGAACACAAAATACTTTAGTAGTAGGGTTGAAATAGCTGTTGTGTTTTTCTCAATGTATAAATCCACTTTTTAAATGTAGTTGCCTGAACAAGTATTTATTTGCTGCACATTCAGTTTTACAAAGTGCATATTTCATTTTACTTGTTTCGTGTAAAGCATTTTATTATTCAGTTTCAATAGTCTGTGGATGGTGTTTTATTTATTACATAGGCATCTCTGAACCTTTTGATTTATTGATGCCAGCATGTATCTTAGAAATTGTGACTGCATAAGGTGTAGATGCCATGCAAGTATATTATGGCTGGCTTATTTTAAGAGTGAATAGTAATTGCCATCTTGGTGTGCTAGATTAGTGTAGCTGATGGCAAAAATTTACTGCAAAGAGGAAAAGGGGAACTGACACTAGAAAGGTACCATTATCCTCTTGTGTGCATGCGTTGTGTGTATGTTGGTTATGTTTCAGTTGCTGATGGTCAGAAAGCACCCAAATGTACTGGGATAAGAGCCTGATGAGTGAAGTCCTGGGAAGCCAGTCATGACAGCTACTCTGTAGTTAGGTGTAAAGCTTATTTGGGTATAGCAAGTGTTCATAGCTTGAAGCAATAGTGTGTTTGCCACATGCCCTTAAAGCTATTTGTCCTTCATATATTAATATGGTGGTCGGTGGTGTGGATATGGATATGTCAACTGTCGCATATTAACTGATGCCAGGGGTGAAAAACTTTAGAATATGTGCCTATACCATGATATCCAGCAGCAGACAGCAAAATTGCTGTGAAAAGTACAATGGCATATTCTGACCCGACTAATGCATATGAAAGAATAAATGGGGAGGGGGGGGCTTAGTGCCAACAGTGGGTTACAATTTGTAAAGCTCCTAGTCCTGATGTAGTGCCTTGTAAATTTTAAAGGTCCTTGTACTACAGATGTGTATGTATCATCTCATGCTCAGCATATGGAGATATGTTCACATCTCAGTCATACTTAAGTCCTTTGTCTTACATTGTGTTAGGGGTAGGGGGAATGAACTGAAAGCAGTGTTAGGGGTAGGGGGAATGAACTGAAAGTATATAGGAGCCCAAGTTCTAATGAATTTACCACTGGTTCTTCTAAATGGTTTGCACTACTCATTAGGGTATTAACACTTATCTCCGAGGATAAGTTGCAATGTTTTGCTTACTATGGGTAGTTCCAATTTTACTGCATTTAACTCTCAGCTTTTATTATTGGTATGCTGAATCACACACTTCCTTTTAATTTTAGGTTATGGGATTACCAGCCAACACCTTACATTTTTGTTACTTTTTCCCTAGCAGTGTATTTATATCCTTGTTTTTGCTACACAGATCCAATTTACATTATTTTTTATATTTAAATGTAGGCTGCCATGTTAGTGTGGGACCAATCTTGACAAGTCTTCTGTTATACTGCATGTGCAGGAATATACAGTGGGTAAAAATGTTCATTTTATTATCAACAGTGTAACCTGTTTTCATACCTTATGCATTGTCACTTGAAAGACAATGAAAATGAATAGTCTCCGTACTGGCCACATGCCAACAACACTCCTCTCATTACATTCCATTTAAATTTAGCATGTGTTATCTCATTGTTGCATATGTCTTAACGTATCAACTCCAGGTCACACTTAACATTGCTCTAATCTGTGCACTACCTCATTGTGGGGTACCATGTGCTAATCTGGGTCAGAATCATCCAGGCAACAAAGCTTTCAGCTATGGACCTGTGCCGGATGCATTGATGTCCTACATCACTGTTGCAGTATTCTTTACAGTAGGCATCCCCAGCCAAGAGTAGCATGATGTCCAGCCAGTATACAAAAGCCTTTAGTTTGTAATGGGTATGCCGTATGTCGCACATATACTCACCACATAGGGTATAAAGGTGATGTCCATATGTACCATCCTCAAAACTTCCTTGCTGCCAGTTCAAATACCATCTTTGATTGTTCATTTGCTTGTTTTTACTGCTTTTAGATAAGTGCCCCTTTGGGTTTTTTGATTTTATTGTCTTAAGCTTTGCCTTTTTTTCTGGTTGTTGGGATATATGGGATTCATGTCATCCAGAAAGGGGAAATGCCAGTGCAGGAGACAAATTCCCCACAAAGATAGTCATGAGCAGTGTTCTGTTTAGGTGTTTCCCACGACCATTCATCTTGAGATTTGTCAAGCTTTCATCCCTAAAACATTGTGGAAACTGCTTTCTTCCCTTGTGATTTACTTAGACCAACAACTTAAACTGTTAGCCAAGGTTACCATGGAAGGATCTTCCTGGCCTGTGGGTCAGCTGTTGGCAAAGAAAAAGGCTAAGAAAACTTGATCTGATTCTGCTGTACCACCTCCTCTGGATGTCTCTCTTGAAGCTGGTGAGGGCCCGGAGGCCTGTCCAGTTCTTTTTCAGATTCCCCTGCCATGACCGCTTTGGAGGCCAGCATGAATCCAGTGCTACTCAACGTCCATGGAGGTTTTGCAGACACCACTTCAGATGTACAGGGGGAACCGTGGCTGGTTATTACTGAGGGGCCTAGGGATGTTCCTCAAGTTTTAGCGAGGGAAGAGATTCTGACTACCATTGCATCATCAGGGGACAGAGCCTCTAAATTTTTTTCAAGGCTGATGTCCCACTTAAATAGAAGCAGGAAACTAAACATTTTGTCTGATGCAAAAGATCCTTGGAGTGAGTGGTAAAACTTCACTCAAGGCCTGTTTAATGCCCTTATGGCTGTTAAGCCTCCACAGGGAATTTCTGTTCCTGTTCTGCCTTGGTCTTCTACTCCTCTTAAGAGACACAGGGAGCATGATTCTTCAAAATCAGCACCCTCATCCTCCTCAGAAGTGTCCCTTACATATTCCTCCCAGAATGTTCATTGTGCATACAGCTGCAGTCATTACAGATGGGTTATCCTGCCGTTAGGCGGGTCCTCGGTCGGCCGAATTCCAAAGTCTAGGTCCGGCGTCGGTTGTCGTCGCCTCTTCCCTGATGTCAGTGTGGCAGGGGTATAAAAGAGGCAGCCGACGCCATTTTCTTCAGTCTTTCTTGCCACACGGTGCCCGAAGCAGAAGCAGTTCGCAAGTGCCAGTCGGCCAGCTCCTAAGATTTACGAACAGTATTTCAGCCGAAGTCTTCTTTAAAGCTAAGTACCCCGTTGGGGAAACCTTTCTTGCCTCAGACCGATGTCAGACAAAGTTAATTGCATTTCTTGTGGGAAGCAAATACCGCATAAGGATTTTCACTCTTTCTGTATACCTTGCTTAGGGCCAGACCACGATGTCTCGGCCTGCTGTTTTTGTGCTAGGTTCAATAAACGCACTATTAAGCGCCGGGCGGAGTTCACCCTTCATTATTTTGGCAAAAAATTTAATTATATCATGTCGTCTGATACACCGATGCCAGTTTTAAGCAAAAGACGCAAAGACAAGGACCGACATCCGAGGTCTACACCGAGTACTGAAACCACGCTTAGGCCGACTACCGGTTCTCCGGTTCTCAGCGAGGCGCCTACGCAGCCCCTGACTACCGATTAAGCTATTTTACCAGTGTCTTCAGTACCCGAGGTCGCAGGCTCCTCTGTCTCCATTCCCACGGCAGATACCGACGCCACTCTTGGCGGGGAAACCGAAAATTTAGTGAGGCCTGCCATTTCTGAAGGCGTCTTCAGGCCTATCACCTTTTCTATTAAATCCTTCACTAAATCTAAAGCTGCCATCAAAACTAAAAAACAGGGTCCTCAGACCTCCTCTCAAGGCCCCATGCCTAAAAAACAGATGCTTAAAATGGCTGAGGATTTGATAACTCTCATCAGGGGGTTCTCAACCCCCCTCTGACAAAAGTCCCAGATTGGAGGAAGACTACCCTTCCTCAGACCAGGCTTTTATTACCTCAGACCATTCTGAGGACCAGGATTATGCCTATTTCCCTTTTGAAGACTCTGATGCTGAGGAGTCTATTCCCTCGGTCTCCCCCCCTGAGGACTACTCTTTTGGGAAACCCTGCATACATTGAGGGAGCACTTCCACTGGGAAGGCCAAGATTACTCAGATTCCAAGAAAAGGCTCAGGGAATTTCTACTGCTCCCCCAGCATAGGCCCCTGGCTATCCCTCCTGTTTTAGATATTTTGGATGATGTGTACGCAGAAGTCAGTCTTAATCCAGATAATTTACCTCCAGCCCCTGTTAAACCAGACAGATATTAACGGGTTCCTGATTCTCACCAGTTCCTTTATAAAAGCCATACTGCTGACCCAGAAACAATCTCACAGGGTCCCAAGGGGATAAAGGCCTCTACTGCTAAAAACCCTTTACCTTCAGAGAGAGACTCCAGAGCATTAGAATGGTGGGGGAAAAAGGTGTATACATCAGCCACTTTAACCATGAGGGCATTAAACTGTCAATTTCATATGTTAAAGTACCAACAGTTTTTGTTATCTCAGCTGAAAAGCAAAATGACACAAACAGAACAACCAGATTTGAAAGAGTTGCAGGATTTGTTGCATGGAGCAGAGCAAGTGGGTAAACATACCTTGCAGTGTGGTTTTGATGCTTTAGAGGCCTCGTAAAGCTGCTGTCACAGGGTCTGTCATACGTAGACATGCTTGGCTCAAAGAGCAATCCTTACCAGATCATGTCAAAGCAAAGTTATTAGATGCACCACTTCAAAAAGATGTATTGTTCGGTGTTAAAGCTGAGGAGGTACTAAAGAAAATGGAGGAAAAAGCGAAATCTATGCAAATAGTTAAAGATTTCTTGCAAGTGCAACCCCCACGCTTCAGCAGAGACTGGCCTTCAAAAAATTGGTCCTTTCCAGCCACGGACAGATCTCAAAGGGGCAGATACAGACACCCAAGGGGTAGAGGACAACCTCAAGGATCTTACAGAGCTAGACAGTGGCAAGCACCAACCCCAAGAGGTGGAGAAGATAGACCACACTCATTTAGAAAACAGACACAATGACTTCCCCCTATGCCTGCCAAACAAAGCTATAATGGCAGCACCTTTGGGTGGAAAACTGGCATTATTTTCAAAAAACTGGCACATTGTTACAAAAGACAAATGGATTCTGGACATTATAGACAGAGGCTACAAGTTCCACTTTCACACCCTTCCAAAAATGAGAGGCTTGCCAAACCTGCCACAAAATCAATGGGCAGAGGCACAAAGACAAATTTCCGCTCTCATGGATATGAAAGCAATTCAAGAGGTACCTGCAAAAGAACAAGGTCAAGGTTTTTATTCCAGACTATTTCTGGTACCAAGGAAGGTAGCCATCCTAAACACATATCTACAGGTACCAAAATTCAAGATGCTCACATTACAGCAGCTTCTTCCCATGCTGGGCAAGGAGTCTTGGCTGGTAACGTTGGACCTCAAGGAGGCATACCTGCATGTCCCTATCAGACAAGATTGCAGAAGATACCTCAGATTTCTTGCAGGTTCAACCCATTACCAATTCTCTGCATTGCCCTTTGGCTTATCTACTGCGCCCAGAGTGTTTACGAAATGCCTGGCATCAGTAATTGCCTTCTGCAGACAACAAGGAATACAAATCTACCCATATCTGGATGACTGCCTGATCCAAGCGGACAGCAAGGACATTCTATTGCAGCATCTGGCGTTTGTAATAAAACTGTTGAACTACCTGGGATACACAGTGAACAAAAAGAAATCAAAACTAATACCTTCTCAACAGATAATTTTCCTGGGTGCCAGCTTAAATACAACCACCCAGATGGCCTACCTCATGCCAGACAAACAAGAGCAGCTGTCTCAATACTTCAACAAAATGGCAACTTTAACCAGACTAACTGCAAGGAAAGTCCTGCAGGCTCAGGTCTCCCTTTCTGTTTACCTCAAGCAACTCAAATCATCACAATGGACGCCTCAGACTACACCTGGGGAGCACACATGGCAGATCAGTGCATTCAGGGAAAATGGTCCCAAAAAGAGAAGCACCTACACATCAACCAAAAGGAGATGCTAGCTGTGCAACATGCTCTTATGACCTTCAAAGACCTACTGCATCCAGGCCAGCTATTGATAAGGACAGACAACACCACAGTCATGTTGTACATAAACAAACAGGGGGGAACTCATTCATACCCCCTGTGCAGGCAAGCCATGACCCTGTGGTACACAGCACTGGAATTACAAATTCAACTACAGGCACAATTCCTGCCAGGGAAGGAAAACACACTGGCAGACAACTTAAGCAGAAATATGACAGACCCACACGAATGGAAGTTGCATCCTCAAGTCTTCTCAAAGATAACTCGGGCATGGGGACAGCCAGACATAGATCTATTTGCTACCCACAGAAATTACCAGTTGAAAAAATTCTGTTCAAGGACCTGTCATCCACAGGCCTGGAAAGTGAACGCACTCTCCTTCAATTGGACAACATTGACAGTCTATGCCTTCCCGCCTCTTCCTCTACTGACCAAAGTTCTATTAAAAGCCAGAGCAGAGAGGCCACAAATGATTCTCATTGCTCCAGACTGGCCACAACAGCACTGGTATCCTCTCCTAAAGAGCTGGTCATACTCACCACCATGGATACTACCTCTAGTTCCTCTTCTGTTGTCCCAGCACAACTACAAAACCCTTCACAGCCAGCTCAAAACCTTAAATCTAGCTGCATGGAGAATACCTTAATTTCCCAACAGACTCTCCTCTCCAAGGAGGTGCAGGATGTCATCTTGGAGGCCAGAAGACCCTCTACTAGAAAAACCTACTCCGCCAAATGGAAACTATTTTGTTCCTAGAATCAAGAAAAGGGCCAGAATCCTTGGATAATAAATATACCTCAAATTTTACAGTACCTAGCTGAGATGTTAAACAGTGGCCTTTCCTTCTCCTCCATCAAGATCCATGCTTCAGCCATTTCTGCACAATACAATACAGATCCTCCTTTATTCTCACATCCTCTATTAAGGCAGTTCCTTAGAGGGGCAAAAAATATAAAACCCCCACGGAAACCACCAGTCCCAGCTTGGAACCTCAACTTTGTATTGGAAAAGCTGACCCTGACATCCCTTTGAGCTGGCTTCTTCAACAGAGTTACAATACTTGTCGTGGAAAACAGCCTTCCTTCTGGCCATTACCTCAGCACGCAGGGTTTCGGAGCTACAGGCCCTCATGGCTGTGCAACCATTCCTCATTTTCCATCAGGACAGAGTCTCCTTACGAACCAACCCTACCTTCATGCCAAAGGTAGTATCCAGTGTAGCTTTGAATCAGACTATTCATTTACCTACCTTTTATCCAAATCCACAGAACAAAGGAGAGAGACTACTACATTCCTTGGACATTCACAGGCAACTTCGTTATTACTTGGACAGAACAAAGTCATTCAGAAAATCTGAGCAGCTCTCTGTGTCCTATGCTACAGGTGCTCAAGGAAAGGCTATTTCCAAACAGACAATTTCAAAATGGATAGCCCACTGCATACACTTTTGTTCATTTCATGGAAAATCTATGCCTGTACACATCAGATCCCACTCCACCAGGGCTACAGCTACCTCTGCAGCTTTCCTAAGGGGGGTCCCTACCAAGGACATTTTGGAAGCAGCTACTTGGAGTTCAGTGCACACTTTCTCCAAGCACTACCACCTTCCACTATACTCAAAATCTAGAGTGGGCTTTGCCACAGCAGTCCTGCAGGGCATCCTAGCCCCTCCTAGTTCCAATTAGTACCTACCACCCTTACTTAGCTTTGGGATTCTACCCATCTGTAATGACTTTAGCTGTATGCACGATGAACATAGTACAGTTTTGTACCTACCATAAATGTAGATGTTGGAGTGCTCATACAGCTGCAGTCCAGGTTACCCTCCCTCCATCCCCTCTTAAGACAGGCCTTATGACAAACACCTTTATCATACAACCTATTCCCTGTGCATACCTTGTTTGGGCCCAGACCACGACGTCTCGGGCTGTCGCTTTTGCGCTACCTTCAATAAACGCACTATCAAGCGTCGGGCGGAGTTCGCCCAACATTATTTTGGAAAAGCGTTTGACTATAAAATGTCGTCGGACACTCCGACTACCGCTTTACCCAAAAAACGCAGGGAAAAGGACCGACACGCGAAGACCGCGGTCTCCGCTGACACCACACCGAAACAGGCTCCACGTGCTCCGGTTCTCAGTGAGACGCCTTTGCAGTCCCTGAGCACCGACGACACGACTCTGGCGGTGCCCTCTGTACCTGAGACCGCAGGCCCTTCGGCCCTTTCCCAGACTACTACCGAAGCCCCGGCTTCTTTTGAAACTGTTAATGTGGACAGGTCCACCTCCACCCATGGTGTTTTTAGGCCTTCATCTACTTTCTCCATTAAGGCTTTTACTAAAGCCAAAGCAGTCAGGCATCACACTAGGCCTGCTGCACAAGGCCCATCTTCTGGACCCTTGCCTAAGAAACACATGCTTAAGATGGCGGAGGACCTTATTACTCTTATCAGAGGTTCCCAGCCCCCTCCTGATAAGAGACCCAGAGTTGAGGAAGAATCCCCATCTTCTGACCAGGGATCCATTATTTCCGAGCATTCTGATGCAGAGGAACACTCTTATTCTCCTTTTGAGGATTCGGATGCTGAGCAATCCATTCCTTCCGTGTCCCCCCCTGAGGATTTTTCTTTTGGGGAAACCTTGCACACCTTGAGAGAGCACTTCCATTGGGAAGGCCAAGACTTTTCAGACTCCAAGAAAAGACTTAGGGAATTTCTCTGGTTACCTCAACACAGACCTCTGGCTATACCCCCTGTTTTGGAGGTTCTGGATGATGTCTATTCGGAGGCCTGTCTTAACCCTGATTCCCTGCCTCCAGCACCAGTAAAACCTGATAGATATTACAGAGTGCCCACTTCTCACCAATTTCTCTATAAAGGCCATAATGCTGACCCTGAAACCATTTCACAAGGCCCTAAGGGATTAAAAGCCGCCACTGCTAAGAATCCACTCCCTGCAGAAAGGGAATCCAGATACCTAGAAAGGTGGGGTAAGAAGGTATATACCTCGGCCACCCTAGCCATGAGGGCCTTAAACTGTCAGTTTCATATGATAAAATATCAACAGTACTTGCTATCACAATTAAAGAGCAAAATGACAAATCTTGAACTACCAGATTTAAAAGAGTTACAGGATATGATGCATAGTGCGGAGCAGGTGGGAAAACACACCTTACAATGTGGTTATGATGCCCTAGAGGCCTCCAGTAGAGCGGCTGCTACAGGGTCAGTCATCCGCAGACATGCCTGGCTTAGAGAGCAAACTTTACCAGATCATGTGAAAGCTAAACTTCTTGACGCTCCTTTGCAAAAGGATGTTCTTTTTGGTACTAATGCTGAGGATATATTACGAAAAATGGAGGAAAAAGCCAAGTCTATGCAAACTGTCAAAGCCTTTCTACAGGTCCAGCCACCACGGTTTAGCAGGAACTGGCCTTCAAAGAACTGGTCCTTTCCAGCCAGTGACAAGCCCCAAAGAGGTAGATACAGACGCACAAGGGGCAGAGGGCAATCACAAGGATCATACAGAGGCAGACAATGGCAATCTCCAGCACCAAGAGGTGGTGAAGACAGTGCACAACAATACAGGAAGCAAACTCAATGACTCCCTCATTTCCATGCCAAGCCAGTTTCAGTTGGCAGCACCTTTGGGAGGGAAACTAGCATTATTTGCAAGCAATTGGCATATTGTCACTACAGACAAATGGATCCTGGACATTATAAACAGAGGCTACAAATTTCAATTCCACACTCTACCAAAAAAGAGAGGCATGCCAAACCTGCCACAAAATCAAAGGGCAGAGGCACAACTACAAATTTCAAAGCTCCTAAACATGAGAGCTATACAAAAGGTACCTACGCACCAACAAGGTCAAGGATTTTATTCAAGACTCTTTCTGGTACCAAGAAAAGGATCCGACTGGAGACCCATTCTGGACTTATCCATACTAAACACATACCTACTCTTACCAAAATTCAAGATGCTCACATTACAGCAACTTCTTCCCATGCTGGGCAAGGAGTTTTGGCTGGTAACATTGGACCTCAAGGAGGCATACCTGCATGTCCCAATCAGACAAAGTTGCAGAAGATACCTCAGATTTCTTGCAGGTTCAATTCACCATCAATTCTCTGCATTGCCCTTTGGCTTATCTACTGCGCCCAGAGTATTCACAAAGTGCCTGGCATCAGTGATCGCTTACTGCAGACTGCAAGGGATACAAATTTACCCTTATCTGGACGACTGCCTGATCCAAGCGGACAGCAAACACAGACTACTAGAACATCTGGCATATGTGACACGGTTACTGCTTTCCCTGGGTTACACCATCAACAAGGAGAAATCAAAGCTAACACCAGCTCAGAAAATAACCTTCCTGGGTGCCAGCTTGGACACAAACACCCAGATGGCATATCTTACGCCAGAAAAACAAGGGCAACTACCTCAGTACTTCAAAACACTAGCAAAAAGTACCAGGCTTACTGCAAGGAAAATCCTGCAGGCTCTGGGATTCATGGCATCTTGCATTCTTCTAATCCCATGTGCAAAGCTGCACATGAGGAAACTTCAATGGTACCTAAAAAATCTATGGTGTCAACACAGTCACAGTTTGGAAGCAATTATACCAATAATTCCATGTCTACAAAAGGAATTTCTATGGTGGGCACAAGCATGCCAAGCAAATACAGGCCTCCCATTCTGCAAGCCTCAAGCAAAACAAGTCATAACCACAGACGCCTCCGATTACGCCTGGGGGGCGCACATGAAGGACAGGTGCATTCAGGGAAGATGGTCCCAAAAGGAAAAGCACCTTCACATCAATCAAAAAGAAATGCTAGCAGTAATAAATGCAATTACAGCTTTCAAAGACTTCCTGCATCCAGGACAACTACTAATAAAAACAGACAACACCACGGTAATGTGGTACATAAACAAACAAGGAGGAACACATTCATACCCCTTGTGCAGACTAGCCATGACTCTTTGGAACTTGGCTCTGGAAAGACAAATCGAGCTTCAAGCACAATACCTGCCAGGACTGGAAAACACATTGGCGGACACTCTGAGCAGGAATATGATAGACCCACACGAATGGAAGTTACATCCTCAGATGTTTGCAGAGATAATCCAAGCGTGGGGGAGGCCAGACATAGATCTTTTTGCCTCCCACAGGAACCATCAATTGACAAAGTTTTGTACAAGGACCTTCCATCCAAAGGCCTGGAAAGTGGACGCCTTTTCATTCAGTTGGACAGCAGGGACAGTTTATGCATTCCCACCTCTGCCTCTATTGCCCAAGGTACTGCTGAAAGCAAGAGCAGACAAACCAAGGATGATACTGATTGCACCGGATTGGCCAAAGTAACACTGGTATCCGCTGCTGAGGAGTCTAATCCATTCTCCTCCCTGGGCCTTGCCTCTAACACCACTTCTGCTGACTCAGAACAGCTACAAGACCCTGCACAGTCAACTGAAGACACTCAACCTCGCTGCATGGAAAATTCCTTAACACCTCAACAGACCCTTCTCTCCAAGGAGGTGCAGGATGTCATTTTGGAGGCCAGAAGACCATCAACCAGAAAAGCTTACTCCGCAAAATGGAAGCGGTTTTGCTGTTGGAATGAGAAAAGAGGCCAGGATCCCAGGAAGTTGAACTTGCCTCGAGTTTTACAGTACCTAGCTGAGCTACTGAACAGTGGACTTTCATTTTCTTCCATTAAAATACATGCCTCAGCCATCTCTGCAGAATACAACACAGACCCCCCCTTGTTCTCTCAACCTCTCTTACGGCAGTTCCTCAGAGGGGCTAAAAATATTAGACCGCCAAGGAAGCAACCAATACCAGCCTGGGACCTTAACTACATTCTGGAAAAATTAACATTGCCTCCCTTTGAACCTGCTGCCTCAACAGATCTGCAATATTTGTCCTGGAAAACAGCTTTTCTTCTGGCCATCACTTCAGCTCGTAGGGTTTCTGAATTACAGGCCCTCATGGCGGTGCAGCCCTTCCTCATCTTCCATCAGGATAGGGTTTCCCTTCGTACTAACCCGTCCTTTATGCCTAAAGTGGTATCCAGGGTAGCCTTAAACCAAGCCATACACCTACCTACCTTCTATCCTAACCCTCAAAACAAAGGGGAAAGGCTGCTTCACTCTTTAGACATTCATAGGCAGCTACGTTACTATTTGGACAGAACTAAGTCCTTCAGGACATCAGACCAGCTTTTTGTGTCCTATGCCCTGAGTGCTCCAGGGAAACCAGTTACCAAACAGACCATTTCCAAGTGGATTGGTCACGGCATACGATTTTGTTACTCCTATCATGGAAAACCTGTCCCTACTGGTATCAGATCTCACTCCACCAGGGCCACAGCCACCTCTACAGCCTTCCTCAGAGGAGTGCCTACTAAAGATATCTTGGAGGCGGCCACTTGGAGTTCTGTACATACCTTCACAAAACACTACCATCTGCCTTTATATTCCAGAACAAGAGCAGGCTTCGCCACTGCAGTTTTGCAGGGCATTCTAGCTCAACCCAGTTCCTTATAGTACCTACCACCCTATGCATAGCTTTGGGACTCTACCCATATGTGATTACTGCAGCTGTAATGCACGATGAACATAGTACAGTTTTGTACCTACCATAAATGTAGATGTTCGAGGGCTATTACAGCTGCAGTACAGGTTTCCCACCCTCCTTCCCCACTTGGTAAGACCTTGGGGTCTGAATACCTCTTCATACCTGCTGACTGGGTTATCCTGCTATGTTTTATTTGCTTACTTTAGTGGATTAGATTTATTTATGTATTGCCTTCCTTTTGGGGGCACCTGACATCTGGGGCAAGAAAGACTGAAGAAGATGGCGTCGGCTGTGTCTTATATACTCTAGCCTTCCTGACGTCAGAAGAGTACGCGACAACAACCGACGCCGGACCAAGACTTTGGAATTTAGCCGACCGAGGGACCGCCTGACTGCTGAAAACCCATATGTGATTACTGCAGCTGTAATAGCCCTCGAACATCTACATTTATGGTAGGTACAAAACTGTACTTTCTT